>NC_089581.1:60523890-60695943 GCF_019320115.1 Miscanthus floridulus | reverse complement strand
CCAACTTTATAAAAAAAATAGTCTCTTAATAAATAGAGTGATATATATAGGTATACTCACGAGTTTATTTCTATAGCATGTCCCTATTGTCCTTTGTGAAGGACTGTGCTAGTTGACCAACTGCGTGCCTTTTCTTTTCTTGGCTGCAACGCTGTCTGACGCTGTCCCTTGTCGCTTGTGTCCTTTTTTCTATGTGTGGGTCTTAATGAGAGTTGGCTGGAACGCTGGAGCTGCTCTGTTCACGCTGCGGTACTTGGTTCTGCTCTGTTCCACCTCTGTTCCTCGTCTTCATAGCCCAGAGCATTACCAGGAGCAAGCCCCATAGCTTCTCTCAGAACTCCCATCTCCTTTTCTACCCATCACCCGAGCCTCCAACACAAAGAGAGCAGACCCATCTTCCACTCCACCCAGCACTTGCGCTCGTGCCCCTGCTCCCTTCTCCCAGCCCATATGCACCAGGCGTGGGCGCCACTGCCATTGCCGGTCGAGCCAAGCTCGTAGCCGCGACCCCAGCCCCATTTTCCCTAGCTTGCCTTCGCTGCTGGCTTCGGCGTATGGCGCAAGCCATGCCGCTGTCCAGTCACCGCACTCGCCTGGCTGCTGCGCCTCGATACGCGCCGGAGATTGGCCATGGCGCTGCTCCTGCCGGGTCTCGCAGTAGTGCTCCACGCCGCCATGTGCGCCCGAGCTCTTGGCCCCCGTGCTGCCCCGCTCCACAGCGCAATCGCCGTGGCGCCCTCGGCACGCTGCTCCCTGCTCATCCACCATCGTTCCCCTTGCTCCTTGCATGCGCGTCGAGCCACATGGTCCCGCGCCCTCCTCGTCCTCATGCCGCTGCTCCGGACGTCCGTTCCCACGCCGCGCAAGCACAGGTGTCCCGCTGCCGTAGTACCATGCCGCGTCCATGCGCCCACGTTCCCGTCCTCGCCATGTCTGGTCCATGGTCGCTAGAGCTTCTAGCGCTGGTGCTCTACCTCTGCTGGCTTTGCCAAGCCCTTGGCGTGCCCGGCCGAACCGCAGCGTTGGACCACGGTGGCTATGGCTGCGCCGCCGTCCATGCACGCGAGTTTCCATGCCCACATGCTCGAGCCGCCTCTCCAGCCGTGACCCGCACGACCCTGCCGGGCTATGCCACCACTGCCTCCTCGCCGTCGGTTCCCCTGGCGAGCACGCGTGGGCCTGCGTTACCCGCAGTCAGCCTCACCATGGAGCCACTCGGTCTCGTGCACCAACGCGCGTGGCCAGAGCTCCTTGCCGTAGCTTGGGCCGAGCTACGTCCTCCTGCGGGTGTGCCCGAGATCGTGCAAAACCTTGTGGTCGCCTCCCCACCGCCGTCGTGGGGCGCGCGGCCGGATTTTTGCCGCTGCCGGCCGGACTCCGCTGGTGCTCTGTTCGTGGAAGAAGAAAGCAAGGTGAGGCAGGGGTAAGAGTCCAAGAAGGAGCATTATACATGGTCTATTTGCTAAATACACGACTCCATTGAATAGTGCCTAGGGATCTTGCGTCAATTAGAGGTTAACGCAGGGGCGTTTTTGCAAAATGGGCCACCACCGCGCCGCGCTGGGTCGGTCGCCGCTGACCGCGTCGGGGCCATGTGCGCCCTGCCTGCCTGGGCTGCTTTTGCTGCTGGCCAACACTCGCCGGGCCTTTTGGGCCGTGGTCTAGCCATCGGCCGAGCGCCCTATCCCCGCGCCACGTTGAGGCTGGCCTGCCGCCTCGTGCCTGGGCCGCGTGTGCGCGATAGCCGCGTGGGCCGTGCGCCACTGGACCGCGTGCGCCGTTTAGGCCTGGGCTGAGTTGTTTGACGCCAGCTCTTTTCAGTTCTGAAATGCCTTTCTAAATATTGGTCTCTAGTTTAAATTGTAAAATCAATATTAAATGATATAGGAATCCAAAAATGGTAAAACCAATTTTGTTAGTTTCATTAAATCATGATCTAGCTATTAGTATATTGTGTTCACATAGTTTGATAATATGGTTGGGACCTATATAATTAATTTGAGATACTTAACATTATAAAAATATAAACTTGTTGGAACTTCCGTGATAAATTGATAATAGTATTGGATCTGAAATCCTTACAGTAGGTTCCTAGCAATATTAGCTGCTCACCGTAATTTTTGTAGCTCTAGAATAATCAGTTGCTAGATAAATAATGATGTCCTATTACGAATAAAGAAACACCGTTGGTTTATATAACTACAAGAATTGTCTTATGCGACAACGTGGAAATGTAGCCTAAGCCCGGTCGTCGTTAGAACTAGCTCGTTCACTTGAGAAACGTAGAGCGTAGTTATACGAGTCATGAGTGCAGTCAGTTGATCATACCCTTGCAATTCATTATATTGCAATCATGCTAGGGACGTCGATGGATCACGGAGTCATCGGGAGTTGCTGGAGAAATGGCGCTTTGGAGATCATGTCGCCATGATGGAAAGCTAACTTCTGATTATATTTTACCCAGGCAAGCCCTGGTGCACAACCCCTACTTTTCTACAGTTTAAATTATATTTGTGCATTAAGTTTTAAGGAGTTGAATGAAACCCACTTGCATATATATCTTTATCCTATGAGTCTTACTTGTATGACATGATCATGTAGATTGCTATGCTACAGGACTCCGGTAGAAGTCGAGTGATTGCCTGTCACTCGCGAGATATAGGAAATATGTTACTATATGATTATCACCTGGAATATATAAAATGGTGGAAAGGAAAAATGGTGACCGGGCAGGGATATGGTTTGGGTATTGGTGGGTGTAAGAAGTTGTGTCGCCACGGAGGCGGGTCATAGCTTGGTTACACCATTTTTCCCTGTCTGGTCGGTTAAGGACCGATCGTTGCATATGACTCTAGGCAGGTCACAGACTTATTATCTCGAGCACATACTTGTGTATGGGCGCTTGGAAGACTTGTTGCTCTCTTGTCGCGGATCCGGCTCTTTCCGGACCGACTGTCTGGGTTTGTTTTTGGTGGAGGTCCTTGCACCGTATTGAGTCCGGGACTCAGGGGCGAGGGCTTGGAGTCCCAATTTGGACAGGGACCTAGACACCCGGGACAGGAGAGTGATGGGTTGGTCCTGCTTGTGCCCGGGGTACAAGCGGGGCGTGTGTTTTCGGGGTACCCAGCTGGGGGCATTGATTCGTGAATCGCCGGGCTATCCGGTACGGCTTGTCTACGGTTTAGCATCGTAGTAAGAACTGAAAGATGAAGAATGGAAGATGGACAAAGGAATTCTGATTGCTTACCACCTGCTTGAAAGTAGCACAGGTGCTTACATAGAATGGTTAGTTAATGAACCAATGCGGCTATTAATAAAAATCAAAATAAGGACACACGCTTAGTAATGCTTTCTGCAAATGCAACCCACAAACCAGATAGCCTTGCATATCCTTGGAGTCTTTTCTTTTCTCCTATCGGGTAAGTCTTGCTGAGTACAATTGAGTACTTAGGGTTTTATTCCCCCTGTTGCAGGTAACAGGTGGACGCTTGAGCAGACCTTTGTGTGTGGATTCCTTCTGGTGGGCTCAGAGAGGATTTCCTTTACGCTGCGATCGTAGTTGTTATTTATAACTCTCACCAAATGTTTTTATGAATGATAGTACTACAACGGTGTCATAATTTACGTAGCAATAATTCATCATGCCATGATTAGATATTTATTTCCGCTGTAATTCTAATCACATGTCTATATTCCGCTGTATATTAAATTGTTTATAACTCTGATACTATGATTTCATTCCGCTGTTATATTAATAAATATTATACTCTGATGTGGTATTAAAAGTGATGTAAGAAATGGTTACGAAGGATGTAAGCTTTATTCTCTCATTTGTGATCCTGATGGCAAAAATGTGGATTTTTGGGTTCTCCCCTGGGGTGTGCCCGACGGAACCAAGTAATTTAGTGTTCTCCATCGAGTGCTTAGTGTCTAATGGAAGACAAGCACTCCTATGAGGCATTAAATTAGGCGGTTCTGCCATGGGTGGTATCAGAGCACAAATGAGCAAATAAAGCTTCGAAAACCTTTTCTAAACTAAAATTTGACAACCCATTGTTGCAAAAAGTTAGGACATTTGCATGCGAAGTTATATAAATAGCCCTATTACTATGGTTATGTATCCACGATAGATGGCACTCTACTGACTTAGGTAGACTTAATCAAGTTTCTGCAGGTACACTGACTCGAGCATAGTCCGATAGTATCGGCTAGTTATAGGGAGAGAACGAGGTGCCAAAACTCTGAGAACGGTTGCCCTATATGTTGGCAACAGTGAAAGGACGTATAGGACTGCATTCATGCATATCCTGTTTGTGCATTGTCGTGCCGTATTACTTCCAGATACGCCACTCATAGGTGTCGCGCGTGTCGTATTGTGCACGACGAACTTGTTCCTGTTCTAGAGTAGGTCTGCACTATGGCTTCGTGTTTCACGTTCGCCGTGGTTCACACCGGTCGCGACCCACGTCTCTTCGTACCCCTTTCTGTGCTCTTGTCAGACCCTTGTCCTGCAGTCGTACTAGTCAGTAATGGCATCACACGTCGCTTGCCTCGAACTCGTGGAATTTGGTCGATCCGCCGTAGTGATATCGCGCGGGAACCCTGGTGAACCGCGTCAGGACTACTGAACGCTCCGCCTTTATAAGTAGAGCCTAGCTTAGCCATTGGTACCACCACTCGGCGCACTTTAGCTCGCTTAGCTTTTCCTTTGAGCCAGCTTTTCGCTCAGCCTTCCTTGCAACCACCGCCAGAGATGGCAGGAGCCTGGGTTAGTACCTACTGCATGAACGTTGAGGGTTTTCCCAAAATCCTACATGCCACCCTGCAAAAGCTCAGAGTCAATGATCGCCCCGAGTATGAGGGCCATGAGTATGAAGAGCATGGCACTGAGCGGTGTGAGATTACCGTCTACATCGGGAAGAGTGAGGAGTTCCCCGACCTCACTGAAGCCTGGAGTGTGACCGCAACTGGGTTTTGCTTTGTCGACACCTACCAGGTTATGGCCCGCAAAGCCTTGCGGTACCTCTGCCAGATCTATGAGGAGCCCATTGCTCGTACCCCCATGCGGTTCTTTCCTCCTTTGGACAAGAATCGACGGGCATGGAGGGCCCGCATGGAGGCTTTGCAAGGACAAGATGTGCAAGAGGATAGTCCCACCATGGTGCACTTGACCACGTACCTGCTCGCTCTGGATGAGCAGTATGACCGTCAAGCCTTAGAGCTGAGGGCCTGCCTTTGGCGCACCGAGGAAGCCGAGATCTTCAACCGAATGCTCTAGGTGCAGCTCGCCGAAGCGCATGCCAGTGCTGTAGCTGCTGAGAGCCGGGAGACTTCCATGTCGGAAGCTCTGAAGGAGGTCGAAGATTGGCATGTTCATCAGCTACGGGTGGCCTATCTTGTCACCAGGGCCGAGCGGAGGACGTTGGCTGCTGGAAGGCAGGATGCCCCGATCTTGGAAGGGATCCCTATCCACTCGCCAGAAAGAAGGAGAACTGGTGTTGCAGCACCGCCCGCACCTCCACCCTCGGAAGGGTCAGAAGAAGAACCCTTGATTCCTCTCGCTCAGCCGTTGCCCCACGAAGATGTAGACTAGTTTCCTTAGGACGTTGTGCCCGTAGTAGTAGTGTTTTTCATTGCTGTCCCCCTGTATTGTACTCTTGCCGTTGTTGTCGTCCGTAGTTGTTGAGATCGTCCGACCGTAGGTGAATGCTATGCCGTGAATGTGAGCCTGAATGCCTGTATGATGTACCCATGTCAGATCGTTGGAACATGCATTTTGTTATTTTGCTGTGTTTATTGCGTTTATCTACCTTAAGGTCGTTAGATGTGCTTAAGTTTTCTAGGGCGATATTAAGCGGGTTACAAGAGAAGTTGCCATTCAGATGCCAAGCAGATCAGCCATGATTGGATGTTATTAGACACTATATCGACTAACTGTGGATGTCCCAACAGAACACTTGAATCTTTTTAAAACAAATCCGTCATTGGATTTGAATTCCTTGTCCCTGGTTGTGAAGGGAACTTTTGTTGTTTGAATTTTTCCCTTGCGATACCCCCTTACTCTGTGGTCTATGACCCCACTGCCTTCATGGCGTGTAAGTTGGTGATAGTTGCCTGGTTAAAATCTTATGGTGCCGCGACAAAACCGAGGGCTCCCTGTGGAACAGCTACCACATGGTGATGCTGCTCGGCACGCGCTGGTATCGAGGTTGTTGACCAAGTACCTTTACCAAGTTACACCACCATACTGTTTTGTTTTAAAAATTTTCTCCTTGGAAATGTTTAGGTGTTCAAACGGGAAATCCCTAATGGGTTGATGTAGAAGTGTTCTCTCAAGGTAAACAAGAGGTGGTTTTGAAAAACAAAATGTGACATGGTCTCGGTCTACATGAAAGACGGATGTGGTTGAGTAAAGGAAAGAAAAATAAGAGTAGTAAGGAAAGTTAGCAGTGGATAGTCGGGAGTAATTGTAAAATCCTGTGTGGACGTCATGTCCCAAACCCTATTTTTAGTTGACCATGTTTCGCATGCTGGGTCATTTCACTGCGTGTCCTACGAACGTTGTCTGTATCGGGTCTTTAGCTCCCCGTTTTCGCGTGGCCGCGGCATCGTGCAGTGCTCGCCGTCTTTGTGCACTATGCATTGCTCCTTTTCCCCAGCATCCGGTCGGCTCTCGACTCTCACGCCTCATCCCTCGTACCGGACCCCCCCCCCCTTCCCCTCCCTCTTTTCTTCTTTTGTGAACATGGTTCCCACACGCCTGCCTCGTCGAGCGGACCCCCTCTACTCTCCTTTATTTCCCCCTCCGCCGCTCGCACAGGAAGCGCACCATGTTTTCAATCTTATCTCCGCAGCATGCACCGTCTGTGTATTCCAGCCCCACCGCATCCGCCGTCGGTGTGTTGCTTTTCCCTCTCCGTTCTCCTCTATAAATACCCTTGGTCCTTGCTCTTCTTCTTCATCCCCATTCCCCATATTCGGAGCATAGCTACGAGATCCAGTCGACGTTGTGAAGCTAGGTTCGTCAGTTTGAGGTGATGATGTGATCTGAGAAGAAGAAGAAGGGATCCAGTTCGTCGAAGAAGTTCAAGTTCCCTTGGTTAGTTGGCCTTAGAATTCACGATGTTTTACTTCTCAGTCGACTGTTTCTGGATTTGTTGGTGCTATGCCATGTTTTGGATAATCATTATCTTGTTGTTTCTCCATTGTCCTCGTCTATCTCGACTTCTGGAGTAGGACTCGGTTGTACCAAGTTGCTCTTAACCATGTATCCCTAGATCCCTGTGTGGTTTAGTATTCGAAGTCGTGTAATCTTACGTGTAATCCCTGATCTACGGAATGTAATCGCGTTTCCCCTTTTTCTGTTCTAGCTTCAAATCTCGGGACGAGATTCTTTTTAAGGGGGGTTGGTTGTAACACCCCGGTGTTATGATCCTTTTTAGCACCACGATTTAGGCCTCAGTAAAGTTTTCGAAACGAGCTTCTCGAATTTTTGATTTAAAATGTATTCGACGCGATATGCGAATCCAGTGTGACTTAGTTTCGTGGACTCAAATCAACGCCAAGTTAAATTACTTAGTGTGTAAAGATAGTTGGGACTGTCCGATAATGATTCTAGCAAGTAATTGACAAACGGTTCATTCTATTAGATTAAGCATGAAAACCAACTTTTATAAAAAATAGTCTCTTAATAAATAGAGCGATATATATAGGTATACTCACGAGTTTATTTCTATAGCATGTCCCTATCTGTCCTTTGTGAAGGACTGTGCTAGTTGACCAACTGCGTGCCTTTTCTTTTCTTGGCTGCAACGCTGTCTGACGCTGTCCCTTGTCGCTTGTGTCCTTTTTTCTCTGTGTGGGTCTTAATGAGAGTTGGCTGGAACGCTGGAGCTGCTGTTTTTCACGCTGCGGTACTTGGTTCTGCTTTGTTCCACCTCTGTTCCTCGTCTTCATAGCCCAGAGCATTACCAGGAGCAAGCCCCATAGCTTCTCTCAGAACTCCCATCTCCTTTTCTACCCATCACCCGAGCCTCCAACACAAAGAGAGCAGACCCATCTTCCACTCCACCCAGCACTCGCGCTCGTGCCCCTACTCCCTTCTCCTAGCCCATATGCACCAGGCGTGGGCGCCACTGCCATTGCCGGTCGAGCCAAGCTCGTAGCCGCGACCCCAGCCCCATTTTTCCCCAGCTCACCTTCGCTGCTGGCTTCGGCGTATGGCGCAAGCCATGCCGCTGTCCGGTCACTGCACTCGCCTAGCTGCTACGCCTCGGTACGCGCCGGAGATTGGCCATGGCGCTGCTCCTACCGGGTCCCGCTGTAGTGCTCCACGCCGCCATGTGCGCCCGAGCTCTCGGCCCCCGCGCTGCCCTGCTCTGCAGCGCAATCGCCGTGGCGCCCTCGGCACGCTGCTCCCTGCTCGTCCACCATCGTTCCCCTTGCTCCTTGCATGCGCGTCGAGCCACGTGGTCCCGCGCCCTCCTCATCCTCATGCCACTGCTCCGGACGTCCGTTCCCACGCCACGCGAGCACAGGTGTCCCGCTGCCGTAGTACCACGCCGCGTCTGTGCACCCACATTCCTGTCCTTGCCATGTCTGGTCCATGGTCGCCAGAGCTTCCAGCGCTGGTGCTCTCCCTCTGCTGGCTTTGCCAAGCCCTCGGCGTGCCCGGCCGGACCGCAGCGTTGGACCACGGCGGCCATGGCTGCACCACCGTCCATGCGCGCGAGTTTCCATGCCCATGTGCCCGAGCCGCCTCTCCAGCCACGACCCGCACAACCCTATCGGGCCGTGCCACCACTGCCTCCTCGCTGTCGGTTCCCCTGGCGAGCACGCGTGGGCCTGCGTTGCCCGTAGTCAGCCTCACCGTGGAGCCGCTCGGTCTCGTGCACCAACGCACGTGGCCGGAGCTCCTTGCCATAGCTCGGGCCGAGTTGCGTCCTCCTGCGGGTGCGCCCGGGATCGTGCAAAACCTTGTGGTCGCCTCCCCACCGCCGTCGTGGGGCGCGCGGCCGGATTTTTGCCGCTGCCGGCCGGACTCCGCTGGTGCTCTGTTCGTGGAAGAAGAAAGCAAGGTGAGGCAGGGGTAAGAGTCCAAGAAGGAGCATTATACATGGTCTATTGGCTAAATACACGACTCCATTGAATAGTGCCTAGGGATCTTGCGTCAATTAGAGGTTAACGCAGGGGCGTTTTTGCAAAATGGGCCGCCACCGCGCCGCGCTGGGCCGGTCGCCGCTGACCACGTCGGGGCCACGTGCGCCCTGCCTGCCTGGGCTGCTTTTGCTGCTGGCCAACACTCGCCGAGCCTTTTGGGCCGCGGTCTGGCCATCGGCCGAGCGCCCTGTCCCCGCGCCACATTGAGGCCGGCCTGCCGCCTCGTGCCTGGACCGCGTGTGCGCGATAGCCGCGTGGGCCGTGCGCCACTGGACCGCGTGCGCCGTTCAGGCCTGGGCTGAGTTGTTTGACGCCAGCCCTTTTCAGTTCTGAAATGCCTTTCTAAATATTGGTCTCTAGTTTAAATTGTAAAATCAATATTAAATGATATAGGAATCCAAAAATGGTAAAACCAATTTTGTTAGTTTCATTAAATCATGATCTAGCTATTAGTATATTGTGTTCACATAGTTTGATAATATGGTTGGGACCTATATAATTAATTTGAGATACTTAACATTATAAAAATATAAACTTGTTGGAACTTCCGTGATAAATTGGTAATAGTATTGGATCTGAAATCCTTACAGTAGGTTCCTAGCAATATTAGCTGCTCACCGTAATTTTTGTAGCTCTAGAATAATCAGTTGCTAGATAAATAATGATGTCCTATTACGAATAAAGAAACACCGTTGGTTTATATAACTACAAGAATTGTCTTATGCGACAACGTGGAAATGTAGCCTAAGCTCGGTCGTCGTTAGAACTAGCTCGTTCACTTGAGAAACGTAGAGCGTAGTTATACGAGTCACGAGTGCAGTCAGTTGATCATACCCTTGCAATTCATTACATTGCATATCATGCTAGGGACGTCGATGGATCACGGAGTCATCGGGAGTTGCTAGAGAAATGGTGCTTTGGAGATCATGTCGCCATGATGGAAAGCTAACTTCTGATTATATTTTTCCCAGGCAAGCCCCCGGTGCACAACCCCTACTTTTCTACAGTTTAAATTATATTTGTGCATTAAGTTTTAAGGAGTTGAATGAAACCCACTTGCATATATATCTTTATCCTATGAGTCTTACTAGTATGACATGATCATGTAGATTGCTATGCTACAGGACTCCGGTAGAAGTCGAGTGATTGCCTGTCACTCGCGAGATATAGGAAATATGTTACTATATGATTATCACCTGGAATATATAAAATGGTGGAAAGGAAAAATGGTGACCGGGCAGGGATATGGTTTGGGTATTGGTGGGTGTAAGAAGTTGTGTCACCGCGGAGGCGGGTCATAGCTTGGTTACACCATTTTTCCCTGTCTGGTCGGTTAAGGACCGATCATTGCATATGACTCTAGGCAGGTCACAGACTTATTATCTCGAGCACATACTTGTGTATGGGCGCTTGGAAGACTTGTTGCTCTCTTGTTGCGGATCCGGCTCTTTCCGGACCGACTGTCTGGGTTTGTTTTTGGTGGAGGAGGTCCTTGCACCGTACTGAGTCCGGAACTCAGGGGCGGGGGCTTGGAGTCCTAGTTTGGACGGGGACCTGGACACCCGGGACAGGAGAGTGATGGGTTGGTCCTGCTTGTGCCCGGGGTACAAGCGGGGCGTGTGTTTTCAGGGTACCCAGCTGGAGGCATTGATTCGCGAATCGCCGGGCTATCCGGTATGGCTTGTCTACGGTTTAGCATCGTAGTAAGAACTGAAAGATGAAGAATGGAAGATGGACAAAGGAATTATGATTGCTTACCACCTGCTTGAAAGTAGCACAGGTGCTTACATAGAATGGTTAGTTAATGAACCAATGCGGCTATTAATAAAAATCAAAATAAGGACGCACGCTTAGTAATGCTTTCTGCAAATGCAACCCACAAACCAGATAGCCTTGCATATCCTTGGAGTCTTTTCTTTTCTCCTATCGGGTAAGTCTTGCTGAGTACAATTGAGTACTCAGGGTTTTATTCCCCCTGTTGCAGGTAACAGGTGGACGCTTGAGCTGACCTTTGTGTGTGGATTTCTTCTGGTGGGCTCAGAGACGATTTCCTTTACGCTGCGATCGTAGTTGTTATTTATAACGCTCACCAAATGTTTTTATGAATGACAGTACTACAATGGTGTCATAATTTACGTAGCAATAATTCATCATGCCATGATTAGATATTTATTTCCGCTGTAATTCTAATCACATGTCTATATTCCGCTGTATATTAAATTGTTTATAACTCTGATAACATGATTTCATTCCGCTGTTATATTAATAAATATTATACTCTGATGTGGTATTAAAAGTGATGTAAGAAATGGTTACGAAGGATGTAAGCTTTATTCTCTCATTTGTGATCCTGATGGCAAAAATGTGGATTTTCGGGTTCTCCCCTGGGGTGTGCCCGACGGAACCAAGTAATTTAGTGTTCTTCCTCGAGTGCTTAGTGTCTAATGGAAGACAAGCACTCCTGTGAGGCATTAAATTAGGCGGTTCTGCCACGGAGGTGGCGGAGGGAGAAGTTGGCGCGAGGCGCCGGGCTAGAGACCGGCGGTGGGAGGGGGGCGGCGGCGCCAGATCTGGTGACGGCGCATCTGGGGCAGGCCAGGGCTGTGGATGTGATGGGAGTTGCAGGCGTTGAGGTTGCAGGGAGGGAAAGGGAGGGGAGGGGGGCCGGCGGCGGCGGCGGGCTGCGGGTTGCGGCCTCCAGGAGATGCGCTGCCTAGGGTTGGCGTTCAGTCCGCCCGGTATGCCGTTTCTCATTAAGCTGGTTATGAAATATATTTTTATAGGAAGTTTATTTAGAGACAAAATTTTGGATATTATTTTCTATAAGTTTGCTCAAATTTTAAGAAAGTTTGATTCATTTAGAATTGCAACTTTAAAAAAAACTGTAACTTTTTTTTTGGTTGGAACGAGTACTCATATCTTTTGCTGTAATTGTCAAATCTTTGGTAACCAACCAAGACGCCTGGACCTGCCGACGCTAGGCAAGGCACCAGCGGTCACCGCAGGCGGGCAGCAGCGCCAAGAGCGGTAGGCTGTGCATGCCACTTTGCCAGGCCTCCCACTGTCCCACTGGTCCGTTCCGCGGCAGGGCGGGCTCGCCTCTCACTCGCACAGTTCACGCGCGTGCCCGCCCTGTCAGGCCGCGCTTACGTGCTCGCCCACCACGCGCCATAACTCCGTTGGACTGGCCGATGGAGCGTTCCAGAGTCCAGAACTCCAGACCCCCAGCTCCTGTCCACCTCAAACCTGGCGATACACTGACATGCGGTGCCCGGAAACCGCTAATCTCCAGGCCCCAGAGGTCAGCGAAGGCGTTGACGGGCTGGTCGCAGCAGGCGCCGCAGGAATTTTAGCGCGTGTTTAGTTGGAGGGAAAGTTGGAATTTGGCTACTTTAACATTTTTGTTTTTATTTAATAAATAGTGTTCAATCATGGACTAATTAGGCTTAAAACGTTCGTCTCGTAATTTCCAACCAAACTGTGTAATTAGTTTTTTTTTCGTCTACATTTAATGCTCCATGCACGTATCGCAAGATTCGATGTGATGGCTACTGTAGCAATTTTTTTGGAATTTGGGTGCCAACTAAACACGCGCTTATTTACCGCGCCCCACACCAAAGTGTGCCCATCCTCTCTCCCGCCTGTCGCGGCTGTGGGTCGGCGCACGAGCACGAGCAACCACCCGGCGCGGAGCCGTGCGGGCGGTGGTGGGCGCTCTGCCGCTCCCTCCTCGTCGCCCGGTTCGAATTTTTTACAATTTGATCATTTTTTGAAAGTTTCTCACAAATAGACCCTTAACGGAAAGAATTTAGGAAATTGACTCTTAGCTCGGCGCCAGAATGACTGGCGCCGAGCTAGGCGCCAGCGTCTCTAGCGTCGAGCTGCCGGGCACGGTGGGGTGGCCTGTCAGGGAGCTCTGCGCCATTCACTCTGGCGCCGAGTTTCCTGCCATTTAACCCCGGCCATCCTCCCTGCCCTAGCGTTCTTCCTCTTCTTTCTCCTCCCTCTCGGATTTTCTCTCTCCCCACTTCACCCTACCTCACGAATCGGCATATTGGACCTTGGAAACCTTGTTTTGATCCATAGATCTTCGAGAGCAAGGTATCCTCGCTCCTCTCCTAATTTTTTCGTATTGATTCGGTATGTATTAGTCGGATTTTTGAACATTAGAATCATCATTACTTATGGTTTCATTCTATCCCTCAATAGTTGTATTATACAATCGTAGGATGATCACAATGCGTGAAAAAGCTAGCAAACCTAGGCGCATGTAGTTATGTTATGGGTTCGTTGTTGTGCATCAAATGGGAAACCCTAGGTTTAGGGTTTAATGATAAATGCTTGCGGTTCTTAGAACGAAATCGGTTGTATTGTAGTTATGGTTCTCATTGACATTTATTTGTGATGTTTTGATTAATGTTTGTTAAATTACATCCATTTTTTAGATGCAAGAAATATTTCGGGAGGAGTTTTGGCGAAAACGGGGTCGTCCTCGAGAATCATACCCCGACGCGTCTAGCAAAGATGCCCCCGTCCCTCCTGACATTCCTGTCCCTAACTGTGACTGTGGTTTCTCGGCCCATGTTTTTCAATCGAAACATCCGGACACAGCGGCGCGTTGCTTCAACACATGCAGTCGTTTTAATGTAAGAAATTATTTGCACTATCCTTTTTCTTTATTTGTGTAAGTTTGGTACTAATATTTTGTTGGAATCTCGTTCTTTAGGACCATGAGAGGTGCTTTTTCTTTCAGTGGATCGATGGTGCAGACAAGTTTGATCCTAGGTACCTCCGTTTTAACGATTGGTTTAGAGGGAGACATCCACGTGAGCACTTCAAGCGGTGGGTTCCACCCCCCTAACCCTCCACCAATGACGGCTAAGGAGAAGCACCTAGCCGCAGTTAGACGACTAGAGAAACCTCCTCTATGCGATTGCGGGGATCGAGCTATGATAAACCCTGAGAATACGTTGGAGTTTGTGTGTCCAAACAAGCATGAAGTAAGTGCAAAGTGTATGTGTTGAAATCTTGAGGTATATGTGTTCTTGTACTAATGTCTCATTATTTAGATGTTTTCAATGGCGAAGTGTCGTTTTAAGGAGTGGTCGTATGGTCCTAAGAACCAATGGCCAGAAGACCCGCGGAGGGTTAAGGAAAAGAAGAAAGAAAGGGTAATCTACAAAGCACCTGCTGTCATGTGCGATTGTGGTGTTAAATTCAACTATGGACTAGTCCCTTCGAAGCTTGGAATAGGCCATTATTGTGGCCATATGATTGAGTATGATGAGGTTCGTTATTTTTGTGGTAAACATGAAATCATATTTTGTTTCTTTTGCTAAGACATATATGATATAATATTTCTTTTGAATAGAGCACTAGGAAATATAGGTGGGAATGTTATGATGGTCAAGCTAAGTTCTTGGATGAACTAAAGAAGATGAAACTAATTGCATGGAAGCGGGGATATGGACCTGACTACGTCAACCTATTCGTTAAACATCACAAAGAAAAGATACATGAGTTTGCTAGACAGCAGGGTATTTGTAACCCGATCGATATTGGGCTTAACAAATGAGAATTGGAGAGGCGGATGAACTTAGAGGAGGAGAGGGCAAGGAATGATGCAAGGGAGGAGACAAGAGTACAGATGCAGGTCTTGAACAAGCATGTTGCTACATTATGTGCCAGTGAGCGCTTCAAATCCTTTTTTCGTTGCCTGATTTTAAATGTAATATAATTGCGTTGCTAATTGATTGCATTTTAAATACGAAGGGATTGGTTGCAGTGAGGAACATGCCGTAGAGGTGGCTCATGCAAGGTATGAGGAGAAGAATTTAGATGAGCATAGATCGTGAGCTGGTCACATCGTTCAATCACCGATTATGTTGTCTGATGAGGGGAACGAGGATGAGGACGACACTGGCAGACTGAGTGAGCTCATTGCTCTAGTAGAGGTGGGCATGCATGCATAGGAGGCTGAGGACGACACTGGCAGACTGAGTGAGCTCATCGCTCTAGCAGAGGCGGACATGCAGACAAAGGAGGCTGAGGACGACACTGGCAGACTGAGCGAGCTAATCGCTCTAGCAGAGGTGGGCTTACAGGCGGAGGAGGACGACGCGTTCTTCACTCAGGCCACAGCGGTCGCAGATGAAGTGGAGGCCGCTTACTATAGGCGACAGGCAGGTAAGAGCAACGCAGGTGAGCCGAGCCACAACAACAGAGTTGTGGTAGAGGACTGGTACTCGGATGATGAGTTGCTTACTTAGTACGTTTCGGACTGAGGATTTGGAAGTGCATTTGCCCTTATGTCTAATGTCGGCACGTACTACTAGTATTAATATGTTGGGGTAGTATTGAACTTTTTATTATTTGGTTGTTTTCATTATTTACGGTCTTAATATTCCGCCTAATGATACAGACGTATTGAAATGTGAACACGTGCTGCAAAAAAAACTACCGACGTACGCCATTATATAATTGAACGCACGAAACACATGAAATGGCATGTGACTACATGTACCGAACCTGGGTACAGAGTTTCCTTCGACTAAACCTAACATGCCTTAGGTAATTAAACCAAACAACAAACACATAGATGTGGTATGTGAATAACATAAAGTCATCCTAGTAGTGTGGCCACATAGCAAATTATGTTGCACCTTCTCCATAGTAGCCTCCCAATGTTGGTGGTGGTGGTGGCGGGGGTGACAGGGAAGGCCCCTTGTTCTTGTGGTTATGGCAGGTGTAATATGGGTCATTGCAGAGTGCCTCCTGTGAATCGGCACCATTGTTGTTGGTGTCCTGTTTGTCGTCCTTGTAACCGCTACTAACTTCCCTTTCTAGATCGAAGATACGGTCCTATAGGTAGTAGATGTACTCCGCATGTGGATAAATAGGTTGAGGATCGACCCACCTACTGAACCCATAGTTTTCTTTGGACAAGGAAGACTACAATAAGTATGTCGTGTAAGTTATATACAAGAGAAATATATTGAAGAGACAAATAGTAATAACAATTACCCATGCTCACGGACATTTGAAGAAACGACGACCTCCATCTATTCCCTCGATGAACATCTGCACTAGGCAGTCCTCACCATGCATGCATTTTGGCCACTCTTCTTTCCTTTCATCGTATCCTCTCAGTGGTGCCTCCTTGGTGAAATCACTTTTGCTCTCAACTGGGAACCTCTCATAAAGAGCTTCCTTAAAGAAATCGGGACCAAGAGGACCCTCCCACCCCTAGGTAGTTCCCTTTCCCTTTCCTCTCCCTCTGGATGACCCTCCAGACATTGATACTGTAACGAAAGAAAGTGCTGAGGAGTGTTCTTCTTCCTTGTTGTGTGTGAATGAGAGGGAGTGAATGGTTATTTATAGGTTCAGAGGAGGAATGGAGGCCTCTCAATGTGCCATGTCAGCGATCCGTGTGCCTCTTCACCTCAGCCCTTGGATCAAACAGTCATAAGATGGATGGTGGAGATAGAGTGGAGTTGTGCTTCCTTGCATGCAAGTACTATGTCAGTGATGTGATAATTCGATGTTGTTCTTGTATCTGAAAATTCTTTGTTTATTGTCTGAAAAGCATAGATTCGTTCACTATTGCTTGGTAACCCTAGATTCAAGTACAAAGCGAATGTACGATACGTTTGGATTATACACGTTCTAATAAATTTATAGTTAATCTGTGTACTACATTTATGTCTTTGTAGAAGTGTAGTATGATTAATGTTTTACGGAAAAAATTCGCAAAAGTTTGCCTTGTTTTAGGAGCATCCACAGTTACAAATAGAGACATAAATATATATTCCAAACATTTAATCATCTAAGGAGCATAATGCAACCACAATGAACATCACAACCAACATAATATGTCCTGCAAAGTATAAATAGTCTAGAATATCCATATAGTCCCAAATAGTTACAGAAAAGTAAATACAAAATCCATAATAGTTCAGACTAACAGCTACCACATCCCTCATTGCCTCCTACTCTTGCCCTTACCCTTGTGACCTAGAGCGCTGGTGCCTGGAGTGTAAGGGTCACACGGACGGCGGCGCCTAGTGCCTAGAGGTGGTGTAGGATGAGTCGAGGGAGCGTCATGGAGCTGAGAGGGGCCAAGCTCATCGTGCCTCTTGTCCACATCATCGTCATCATCGTCATCCTCATCCTCGTCCCCGTCCCCTGTAGCAGCTTGGCTAGAGGAACCCAAGCCTCCTCTGCCTACGTAAGAAACGTGCACGTCTTGCGTCGTGGCTGTCCTGCAACCACAACGCCCAGCCGCACGGCGTAGACGACGTGACAGCCTCTGTTGTACAAAACTAAGTTAACTGAAAGAATCTAACATATTAATGTTGTGTTTGAAAGAATATTTTAAATCTTATGTCTAGGAAGCCAACTATGAAGTCGTCACTAACTCTCGGCTGAATGCGCACAATCTCTTCAACTAAGCATTTGAGTGTATTGCCCTGCAACAAAGTTCTCAGTAATAATTATAAGGGTGATACGGCTCGAATGTGGCACTAACTAAAATAGATAACTCCTAATGTTGGTCGAAAAACGCCTAATATATTGTTATGCAACTTAACGTGCATAAATAAGGCAATTGGCTTACCACTTTGTCCAAGATCGATCCTGCCTCCACCTGTCTGCCTGCACGAGTCGACTGGTCATACGCCGTGTCTTCATCGTTGAAGGACTCGATGTCGGCGTAGTCAGCTTCAGTCCACCGTACCCTCAGCCTGCAACGTGTTGCACGCTGGTACCAAGCTTGGTACCGCTTGAACTCACGGTTTGTGTGCGGCTCGTTGTTGTCGTCCACATTGTCATGCATCAACTCCCATTCCTGAATGAAGGACTCGTGGTGCCTCTCCCAGTCAAAAATCTTCTTATTCCTCTAACGATCCAACCTGCACGTATGTCATCGTTACTTGAATGCATGTACGTGTCACCATATTAATAGAAATAGACCATCATCATGAGACATTTGAAATATCAAAACACTTACTTGTGTAAGTCAATGCCAGTCGAGAACTGAGCCGTAGGCCAAAGCTGTCTCACTCCAAATTGGCGTGCAACCCTATCTGGCAGGTGATACTCGACAGCATAGAAGCAGATTAGAGGGCACCTCATCCTATAGAAGTCGTCGTTGGCCCCACAAACGTTGCTTAGCTGAAAAGGAAGTGCATCCTCTCCACCATATGGCTCCCACTCCACCTGCAATATGTACAGATAAGAAGTTAGATGGTATACTAATCCTTTTAAAAGTAGCATGGAAAATAAAATTTACTTACACTAGACGCCGTCAGCGTGTCTAGCTCGTTCGTGAACTCAATGTACGCCCAGTCTATCCTCGTGTGCGGAACCTGAAAAGAGATGACATCCAGGCCAGCTCTTTACAGGAAAAGAGTGTACCTGTTATCGTACCGCATGTCCAAGAACCCACTATGGGTTCTAGGACGAAGGTGCGGAAGGTCCTACATCGAATAAAACATACTCTCCTGTTACTTCACGAACACATATACGCTCACCAAATTTTGAACAAAACTTATAGATTATTACCTGCCCCAGTGCTATGAGACGTCCTCGATGGGTCGCCTCATACGTCGGGTCGAGCAGGTGGAACTGCTCCATCCTACAAAAAGTTCATGAATTAGAATTCCAATATACAATGAAACATAAACTTAGAAATGTATAAGCAATTGACACAAATACAAGCATAAATTGAGACAGGCATAATTAAATATATGAATACGATAAATATAAAATAATAATATAAACCAATAGTCCAACCTCACTAATCTGCCAACGACAACTTCGTGAGTTGTGGCCAAGTCTACCGCACTTGCCGCACTCGTACTGCTCGAGATCAGTAACAAATGGAGTTCCTCTCCCACGCCTAGTTCTTCCGGGTATCTAATCCATAACCATCATATGCCTCGTCCTCTGCCCTGATCCACGCTTGTTCCAACGGTAAGCTGGATCCACAATGAACTTCGGCCCATCATATGGAGGCCACTCTCTAAGGTCCCGGAATGGCACGAAATGGGGGCTCCATGTGTGCACAAGCGTGTCGACACTGAACTCGTGAGGTATCCTCCTCTCGATATTATAGTTGCGATGCCTAGCTGCTGCCACCAAATAGAACATAGGAAGTGGTACTGCCTTGGTTTACCATAAGTGCACTTGAAATCTTGGAGGACGACCACATGTATCCTCGACTCTTGGACCTCGCCATCGAAAGTTGTACCGCCCCTATGCTTGACCTGATAAGTCCCTGTGGCGTGGTAAAAGCATGCAACCTCTTGTGTGCCGGCCCTTTCTCTTGCCTTCTCTAGGTGTGCCTTTGGTTTCGGAGCCCATATCTCTCCATCACTCTGCAACTGTAATGCATGGGCATGTCTATCGTTGAACCAGGCAATAAGCTTATAGAAGGTGAATTGAACGATTGCATTCACGAGCATACCACGTATCCCCAATAGCAACTTATTGAATGACTCTGCCATGTTGCTGCACTGAAACTCGTACCTCCAGCCACCGTCATCGTGAGCTCTCATCCATTTCTTCAAATCCCTCATCAAACCTGTGAGCCATTGTCTACCTTCTACATTTGATGCAGTTCTGACCTGCTCCAACTTTTCCCTAAAGTACTTATCCTTAAGCTGTCGAGCAGCCTCCTGGAACAGATCAAAGTTACCCTTGACACCGTCCTTCTAGAGTGGATTCTTGGCAAGGTGTCGAGTACACCAACGATGCTGCAAAGGTGCATACCCCTCTAACTGCTCTCGCACGGCATTAAGTATGCCCTGATGCCTATCAGATATGACACCAACCACCCTGCCAGGCCCAACCACGTGTATCCGGACTAGCTGAAGTGACCTGATTTCCACGAAGGGAAATCCATAGAGTTGAAGTATAATAAGACCGTTGTAGATCATATTACCCAAATTTCCAATCGAATACCACATCCATACAACGATAATATCAGAGTACAAATAGTGTGGAATTACATAATTTATTACATCGCCGCATTGGCGGAATCAAAAGTAGCATTCATTCAGAATAGCTTGAAGATAAGATTGCTAACTCGATAGGCCAACTCCCTCTCGGCACTGCCTCATGGCCCGTAGCCCCTGGCTACGACCGACACTCTCCCGCGGAGGAAGAAGAGAATGACTCATCTCATTATCTAGTTTAAGCGAAACCTAGAAAAGGTCTATAGCCAACAAGTCGGCACATGTATCGATTGATCAACCATACACGCTGCAGAGGTTTTACATAACCACAAGATCTGCCTTCTTCGCTGACCGTCGTCAACTGGGCTGATTCCGGCCGCTTGCTAGCCTAGGATAATGCCACTCTACCATTCAACCCTGGTACACCCCAAGTCTAGTCTAGGGTGGCTAAAACTGTGAGTCATGAGCCGGGTCCACAAGGTCTCCATGAAGTCTTAGAAGGGTGTGGGGGAAATCCTCCGTGCCCCATACCTCCTTACACTGTCCGCTATCAACCTAGCAGTAGTGGCAATATCCTACCAAGTAGTCCGGCCGTCCCGCACCATATAGGGCGAGTGGTACGTAAGGCTTCTCGGTGAATCTGAGTACTAGTAGGTCCTTAGGGATGACCAAGCCAGAATGTCTTCATTAGGGTTTCCATTTACCGTGCCACCACAACACCTCCATCCCGGGCTCCTCCCATCATAGGTTCACACCCAGGACCACCTCATATACCATTTACCCACCACAGGTATCCATTCTAGGGGTGCCCAGGTAGCACCCCATGGCAAGACTTGCCCCAGGCTCGTCGTATACTCCAACTTGGTCGACACAACCCTCACCCTCCACACACCCAAGTCACACACGCAGCACTCTCCCCATAGTCTAGATAACACCAGTTTCCACCATGCATTAATGTAGTAGAAGTGTAAGTAATGAAATATAGCAGTAAGCGTGTGTCTAGCCTTATAGCAGGGTATGCAGGGGTAAGGTTGCGTCAAGGTAAAGGCCATCAAGTAAGAATACTACCATGCAAGTCCTATCATTGTATGATTATAATAGTAAGTAAAGCAATAGCAGTTCTATATTAGCCATGCGTAATAGGTGCTACGAGATTGGGTGGGATGTGGCACCTTTAGTGTAGTCGTCTCCGTTCTCCTCATGGTACTCATGATCCTCGTCCGTCTGGTTCTCCTCCGATTCTGCAACGATCGTATTATAGTCGCGTTAGCGACGTCTATAGAATAGCACAAAGAAGCAATGAAAATTCAAAAGAGCCAAATGCACTCAAACATGGGTTCATTGCGTAAAGCTCGATTTTAGATGAATTTTGGTCCTAGTTTCGTATTTTTCTGAGGTCGTATGAATTAGTTATGAATTTCTGAAGTTTAAATCATCTCTAAAAATGGAAAAGGCTGAATTAATCCTGGGCTGACACGTGTCACGCTGTGACTGGTCCACGTGGCATGCTGACGTTAGCGTGACGTTATCTACGTCATCAGCTACTGACAGGTGGGGTCCTGCATGATGGTGTCACTAACATGTGGCCCCGGTCAATGGTCAACGTTGACCTATCAATGGTCAATACAGGCCGGGCCCAAACTGGGCCGGTTGGGCCTAGATACGGGCTGGGCTTTGGCCTGCCATGTGGCACATGCTGGTGCGGCCATGTCGTCCTACTGGGCCACTAATAGGCCATGATCCATGGGTGCAGGTGAGGCATGGTTCATGGTGAACCCGCCTATGTTGGTCCATAGACCGCAGAGCCGGTCTATGAAAGACTTGGTCCACTTACTCCTTCCTAGGGTTTGGTTCACGTGCACGATGTGGTCGTGGTCGACGAGGTCATGGTCGGAGCTGCTCGGCAGAGCTGCTCGGGACGTGGTCGGCGAGGTCATGGTCGGAGCTGCTCGGTGGAGCTACTCGGGACATGGTCGGCGTGGTCGTGGTCGGCGAGGTCATGGTCGGAGCTGCTCGGCGGAGCTGCTCGGGACGTGGTCGACGCTCGGTGATGGGAAAATCCCCTTCTCTTCCCCGACGGGGCTTCCACTAGCGGTGTGGTCACCGACGAGCACCCGCGGTGACGCTAGTGTCCGATTAGGGTAGGCAATAGCTTTCCCATGCCTCTGCGAGTGCGACGGTGGGGTCAGGATGACGGCTAGGGCTTCCTAGGGCTCTGGCCATGGTGAACGGCAGCGTGGGTTCATCGGCGTGCATGGACAGGGCTGCGGTGGTAGCGAGAGCCCAGTTGGAGGAGTGTGTGAGCTCCCCGGTGCTTCTATGGACATGGTGGGGGTGTTGACAGAGCTCCTGGTGCTCCCAGTGGCTCTAGCCATGGTGGTGGGGGCAAAACAGAGGCGGTGGTGCTCCGACGAGGTGTGGTGCGGCAACGTAGGGCTCTGGTGGGCTTCTACTTTGGCTAAGGTGAGCGTGGTGTGTCTCTCGTTATGGCGGAACCAGTCGGGTGTCAAACATCATCTTTACCGCGACGTAGAAGACGTAGTGGTCTCACCATGGTTGTGCTTTCGGCCATGGTGAGCGTGCCTGTGCATGTGCGCTCTTGCTCCGATGTACAACGTCATGGCTGGGGTCCTCCTTTTGGCTGATGGCAGTGCGCACGGCGCATCCTGGGTCTCGGCAAGTGTGGCCATGGTGGTCTCCCTAGCTAACCAGTTGGGCTAGGCTAGAGCTCGAAGCTTTAGCAAGGTTTCGATCATGGCAGTGCATGTTCCATTTGGCTAGGGAGGTGGTCTCAGCAAGATGGCTCACCGTAGGGTTCGTGGCGGTAGGATGGCGGTGCGGTGGCGAGGCAAGGCCGTGATGAGGCAATGCAGTGCCGTGTCGAGCAGCTACGTTGTTGTAGCTGATCGGGGCAGCGCTCCTAGCTCCAGGGAGGTCCTCCCCACCACGGCTTCCTTCTCCTCCTTGCTTCTCCCTCCTCCCTCTCTCTCGGCTAAACGTTGTGTGGTGCTATGCGACCAGCGGCGGTGGTGAACGGGCTGAGGGTTAGGGCTCACGGTCATTGGCTTTTATAGCCGAGCTCCAAGGGCTCCAATGGTGGACGGCGATCGGGCGGTGGTGATACGTGCGACGCATCCGATGGCTCTCATGCGGTTGCGTAGGCGCGGCGCAAGGGGGAACAAGGTCATGCAATTTGCATGACCCTAGGCCCACGCCTGCCATGCTGGTCGGCTCCCAGTTGCGCAGGGAGAATGCGTGGGCGAGGGGAAGAAGACGCTACTGTGCTGACAAGCGGGGTCGGGTCGTCAGGCGTTTAGCGCGATGTGGCTGCGTGCTGCGCGTGATGGCTGGCGAGCGGGCTCGGCTTGTCAGTGGCTGTGCGCGTGCAGGCGGCGATGCTGGGCCGGCTTCATGGGCCGCGTGAGCGAGTGGGAGGGCAGGCGGCTGGCTAGCTAGGCCGGTCGAGGCAGGCTGGGCTGAGCTACTACCTCCCTCTTCTTTCCTTTCTCTTTTATTTGTTGCCAATTTGGTTAGGGTCCATCATAAATATTAAGTAAGTTAGTTAAACATCACATAAGGCAAAAGAATCCAAATCACAAGTGGGTCTAAGGATGCATGCATGATTTATTTATTTAGGAATTTAATTACTCATGTGGCATAAAACCAAACTATGCTTATGATTTTAACCTAGTTGAGTCACATCCAATCTAGAACTAGGGTTGGGCTTCTACATGTGTCACTCAACATCACATAGGGCTAAAACAAAAATTTTGTAGTTGTGATTTTTGGTGTGTGGATTTTTGGGTTGTTACAGTCCTACCCCCTTAACAGAATCTTGTCCCCGAGATTAAAGCGTAACGTACTCTTCGAAGAGGTAAGGATATCGTAGCTGGAGGTCAGACTCTTTCTCTCATGTTGCTTCTCTCTTAGTGTGATTGCTCCATTGGATCTTGCACATAGGAATGGTTTTGCTTCGGGTCTCCTTGGTGTCTCTCCCCAGAATTCTGATAGGATGTTCTTTATACTCGAGGGTGTCTTGAATGTTAAGTGTATCAGTTGGAACTACTACATCGGGCACTCTCAAACACTTGCGTAGCTAAGAGACATGGAATATGGGATGTACACCCACCAATTCCTCAGGTAGCTCAAGTTTGTAAGCGAGTTTTCCAATTCTCTTGCGTATCTTGTATGGCCCAACAAATATAGGGGCTAGCTTTCCTTTCACATGGAATCTAACAGTTCCACGTAGCGGGGATACCTTGAGATAGACAAAGTCTCCCACATTGAACTCAAGTTCTCTTCTTCTTTTGTCAGCATAGCTCTTGTATCGACTTTGGGCAATTCTCAAGTTCTCCTTCACTTGAGCAACGCCTTCTTCGGCATCTTGAATCTTGGCGGAGTCAAAGAACGATCTTTCTCCTGGTTGGGACCACATCAAAGGTGTCTTACAAGGTCTGCCATACAGAGCTTCAAATGGCGACATCTTGATACTGGCTTGGTAGCTGTTGTTGTAAGAGAACTCTGCATAGGGTAGGCATTTCTCCCAATCAGAGCCATAATTCAGCACACTAGCGCGAAGCATGTCTTCTAAGATCTGATTTACTCGTTCTGTCTGTCCATCTGTCTGTGGGTGATAAGCGGTACTGAAATCAAGTTTGGTTCCAATGGACTGGTGCAGAGCTTCCTAGAATTGGGACACGAACTGAGGACCACGATCAGATACAATACTAGAGGGAGCTCCATGCAGTCTGAGAATATGCTCAACATATAGATCTGCTAATTTTTCAGCATTGGTCTTGGTCTTAACTGGTACAAAGTGAGCAATCTTGGTCAAACGATCAACAATCACCTAGATGGAATCATTGCCTTTCTGTGATCGGGGCAATCCAACTATAAAATCCATGGATATGCTCTCCCATTTCCACTTGGGAACGTCAAGAGGCTTCAGCAATCCTGTAGGCCTTTGATGTTCAGCCTTGACTCTATTACAGGTGTCACACCGTGCCACATGTCCTGCAATGTCCGTCTTCATGCCTTTCCACCAAAAGTGTTTCTTCAAGTCTTGATACATCTTTGAACCTCTAGGGTGAATACAGTACTTGGAATCGTGAGCTTCTGATAGAATTTCCTCTCGTAGCACTAGGTGAGATGGAACATAGATTCTGTTCTTAAACCAGATGGTTCCTTATTCATCTTCTTGGTGGTTGGTCTTGTGGCCTAGTTTCATCAGACCACGAAGATATTCGATCTCCTCACAACTTTTCTGAGCTTGACGGATACGATCTGTGAGATCATACTATATGCGGAGCTCATTTAACAAGCCATGCGGTAGTATCTCAAGTTGGAAATCTTCAATCTCATCCTTGAGCTCAGGTGGTACGGATTTAGTGATCAAAGTGTGACAGAAACTCTTGTGACTAAGAGCATCTGTGACTACATTAGCCTTTCCCGGATGATAGTGAATTTCCAGGTCATAGTCCTTGATCAACTCTAGCCATCGGCGTTGCCTCATATTCAAATCTTCTTGAGTGAAAAAGTACTTCAAGCTCTTGTGATCGGTGTAGATATCACACTTATTGCCTATCAAGTAGTGTCTCCAGATCTTTAAGGCATGCACAACTGCTGCTAACTCAAGATCATGGGTTGGGTAACGGTTCTCGTGTTCTTTCAACTATCGAGACGCATATGATATCACTCTTCCATCTTGCATCAATACACAACCAAGTCCTTGGCAGGATGCATCACAATAGACCATGAAATCTTTACTGATATCAGGCAATGCTAGCATAGGAGTTGTGGTAAGCTTCTGTTTCAATTCTTGGAACCTTTGTTCGCACTCGGGCGTCCATTCAAACTCCTTAGTCTTTTTTCAGAAGGTTGGTCATTGGACGGGCTATCTTGGAGAAGTTCTCAATGAATCGGTGATAATATCCAGCCAATCCCAAGAAACTTCTGATTTCTATCACATTACGGGGTTGATCCCACTCTTTTACAGCTTCAATCTTGGTCGGGTCAACTGCGACACCTTTAGCTGATAGTACATGGCCTAAGAAGGCAACTTCCTATAGCCAAAATTCGCATTTGCTAAATTTTGCGTAGAGCTGATGTTGTGCTAATTTCTCAAGCACAGTTCTCAGATGATGTTCGTGTTCTTCAGCGGTGGGTGAATAGACAAGGATGTCATCAATGAACACTACCACAAACTTATCCAGTTCATTCATGAAAACCTTATTCATCATGTTCATGAAGTATGCGGGGTCATTCGTGAGTCCAAAGGACACCACGGTGAACTCAAACTACCCATACCTAGTCACAAAAGCTGTCTTCGGGATGTCACTCTCTTGAATTTTCATCTGATGATAGCTAGATCTAAGATCAATTTTGGAGAAATACTTGGCACCTCGAAGCTGATCAAGCAAATCATCGATTCTTGGTAGAGGGTACTTGTTCTTGATGGTGACTGCGTTTAAGTTCCGGTAATCAATGCACATTCTCATTGAGCCATCCTTCTTCTTAACAAACAGAACAGGGGATCCCTAGGGTGAAGCACTGGGTCTAATATATCCCTTTGAGATGAGCTCATCAAGCTATTTCTTGAGCTCGGCTAGTTCATCAACTAACATGCGATAGGGTCTCTTGGCAATAGGTCTAGTTCTCGGCAAAAGATCAATGATGAACTCTACATCACGGTCTGGTGGCATACCCGGTAATTCTTTAGGGAATACATCGGGATAATCTCTGACCACAGGCACATCATGAATTGTCTTCTCCTCTTTTTATGATTCTGAACTGGTTTTAAGGGCGCATAGGATGGAAGTGGACTTTCTGGACTGGGGTTCACATCTAATAACTTGGCCTGATGGGTGGGTCACTTGGACGTATCTAGGTGAACATGATATGATACCTCGGTGAATGGTTAGACAATCCATGCCTAAGATGACATCTAGGTTTGTGGAAGGTAACAGGGGTAGGTCGGCTTTAAAGATAAGACCCTCAATGGTAAGACTCACTCCTTTACAGATATGGGTGCATTTTAGGTCTCCTAGAGGTGAACTGGTGATGATAGGCTTTTCACGTGGGGTTATAGGCAGGTCATGCTCTCGTGCGAACTTGGATGATATGTAAGAACAAGTTGCTCTAGAGTCAAATAGAACTGATGCAGTATTGCCATTAACTAAAAACATACCATACACCATGTCAGGGGCAGCCTGTGCTTCCTCGGCGTCCAGATGGTTGAGACGCCCACGGGTAGTAGATCCCATGGACTGAGACTTTTGAGCGGCTGAGTTCTGTGGGCACTTAGCGGCTTTGTGACCTGGTTGGCCACAAGCGAAGCAGGTGAAAGGCGTACCTCCTATAGGGGTTGGCGCGGGTGCCTTCTAGTTTCTAGTGCTTGGTGCAGGGCGGTTCTGTGCTGGGCGTTCATTCACTGAGTGGGGATGGTTGAAACAGTCCTAAGTGTTGCGGTCTTGAGCATAACGGTCTCGGGTGTAATGATCCTGAGCAGGGCGGGAGTATTTGGCGGTGTACCCTCCACTACCCCTACTCGATCCAGGGTTGTCATCCCTATTGTGGTGAGAGCGTTCCTTGGATGGTGCATCTCTGTGGAACCTCTTGCGATCACAACCACGGAAGGACTCCTCAGGCTTACGCTTCCTCTCCCTATACTCCTCTCCAGCTTCAGCACGATCTTTCTCGATCTGGATGAAGCGATCCACCAGAGCACGCAACGTGTTACTCTCAATACCGCCAAACTTTAGCTTGATGTGCGGGTTAAGTCCCTTGCTGTAATAGTATAGCTTCTCCTTCTTAGAGTTCACAACATAGGAAGGTGCATAGCGAAGAAGATTGGTGAAACGAGTAGTGTACTCAGTCACCCTATCCTTTCCCATCTTGATGTTACGGAACTCCTCAGCTTTGGCCTCCATGATACCCTTGGGAATGTGATACTCAGTGAATGCTTCAGCGAACTCATCCTATGAGATGTTGGCAGGGTCCTCATGGGAATCACTGAAACTGTCCCACCAGGCGCGTGCTGCACCTATGAGCTAGTGTGTGGCAGCTCCAACACACTCATCGTCAGTGAAAGTAGTGAGGTCAAGCTTCTTCTCCATCTCCTTGAGCCAGTCATCGGCTACAAGCGGGTCAGGGTCGGTGTCATCATAGGTAGGTGGCCTTAGCTTTAGAAATCCTTCCAGCTTCCTTTGGAAGTCATTCTGTGGTCCTCCCTGGCGACGATTTGCTCCGTCTACAAGAGCTGCACGAAGCTGGGTCTGTTGCGCCATCACCTCTGCTAGGGTCGGTGGTGGTGGCGGCGGAATGTTCTCCTCAGGTGGCAGGGTATTCTCCAGGTTGAAGGGTATTCCTCCACGTCCACGGCCATGGCCACGGCCACGGTTGTTGCCACCATGCCCCCCATTTGGTTCGACTAGTTCGAGGGTGGGAGCACGTCCATGGTTCATTAGACGATTAGATCGGCGGTTCGGCATCTGCAACACAGATCATAGGAATTTTAGTGTTCGTGCCATAAGTGCTTATAATTTAGTATGTTTACATGATTTTGACGATTTAAACAAAAATATTTATACTATCCAACACTCATTACAAAGAAGCAATAAGATCCATAAGATGCAATAAGATCCAAAACATTCATTACATGGGTTTTATTACATAGCATCATCTCCAGTAGATACACTTGAAGACTTGCGGGAATCGTACTACGCATAGTGTCTCATATTACATCTCATAAGGGATACAGCTTATGGAAGCCACTAACATGACTCATGACCACACAGGGTCATCTACTCTAACTCGTACACCGCAGCTGGGATACGACTTTTCTCAATCTTGATCTCCTCGTCAGACTTGTGAAGTTGGGACACGTACTTCAAGGCCTCGGCGAGCTCTTTAGTAGGCTTGGGTCTAGGTAGGGTAGGGCAGGTGTCTAGGTTGAGGCGAGTCGGGGCTAACTCAAACTCCTC
Source organism: Miscanthus floridulus (assembly GCF_019320115.1). Lineage (NCBI taxonomy): Eukaryota > Viridiplantae > Streptophyta > Magnoliopsida > Poales > Poaceae > Miscanthus > Miscanthus floridulus. The sequence goes on along the minus strand of NC_089581.1, from coordinate 60,666,848 downwards.
TATCCTAGGCTTCGTCTTGCTACAAATCTCCTTGGATAGCTGATCCCACATACCCTTCATCTCCCTGAGGCGCTTCCTGTCAGACTTCTACCAAGCCTGCCATGTCCTTTCACACTTATCCTGTAGGTACTTGTTCTGCCTGAGTGCCACGATTAGGTGACCCTGGTTGCGAATGGCCTTCTTCCTGAACTCCTCTAAATCCTGAGTCATGGTCTTGTTCCGAGATTGGATTTTTAGCATATCAATCCCCTTGGACCTTTCTCTGTCTCCTCTACGGTTGAACTCGGCCTTCTTGTCGTCCAACACTCTCTGCAACTCCAAGACCTTGCTGTCAAGGTAGCAGTTCTTGTTGCCTAGGTCGGCGGCTTTGTCCTGTAAGCCGACGACCTCGGCTCTATGGACTTCTTCACGACGGTTGAGCTCGTCCTGTAGCTTGGCAACTATCTCAAGTAGACTAGCTCGCTCCTGTGCTCCCTATGAGTCTCGCTCCTGGTACTCCCACAGAAGGGCCTGGTCCAGACGTCTCCTCTACTCCAGCTGGGTCACGTACCTATCCTGCTCTAGTAGGTGGATAGCCGAGACACAAAGGCATCTATCCTCCTCGGCAAGGCTAACTCTGCCGGCTGCGAAACTCTACTCACTAGGGGTAAGGCTGAGGTCGAGGGCCTAGGGAAGTAGACAGAACTCTGTCGTCTTTAGGTGCTCGTAGTGGTCCCTCATCACTCTGCGAAGTGCCTTGTGTGAGATAGCTTACAGTTCCTCCTCGACTATGTCCTCTATAGTCAACTCGGTGAAAGCTGGGACAGAAGGTAAGGTAGTGCTAGCTGGGAACTCGACTGAGGTGACAATCGGTCCTTCGATTCCTCCTTCCTGAGTTGGCTTCCTGGTGCAGGTGACCTTGACAAGCTCGTCGGGGACTCCTAACATGATGAGAACTCGGTAGAGGGTCTATGCAAAACCCTCGAGCTCACGTAGGTCGAAGGTAAGCTTGGCGTGGTCCAGAGGTAGCGGTTCTAGAGGCGGCCAGTCGATGTTCATTGCCATTTGCATGTTTTAAGGAAACAGGTGTTAGCAGGTCAATAATAGATAAGCCTTGCATAAAAGTAAATGCAGGGTCGGTATATAACCGAAAGAAGGGCTGTTCACGTCCTATTCTATCGTCCATTTCTAAGGGTTTCGTCCTATGGTCAAGTATGGCTCTGATACCAACTGAAGTGACCTGATTTCCACGAAGGGAAATCCACAGAGTCAAAGTGTAATAAGACCATTGTAGATCATATTACCCAAATTTCTAGTTGAATACCACATCCATACAACGATAATATCAGGGTACAAATAGTGCAGAATTACATAATTTATTACATCACCGCATTGGTGGAATCAAAAGTAGCATTTATTCAGAATATTTTGAAGATAAGATTACCAACTCGAGCGTAGGAACGAACCCCTCAACCGTCAAACTCCTTGGAGCTATACTCCTGAGCAGAACCTGTGTGCCAAAATGTATCAGTACGATTTGTACTGGCCACTCCCACCCTATGAGCATTGCTTTATGGAAATTGGATGCAAGTTGGATATAACCAAAAGGAATCTATAAGGCTGGGGTTTCCTATGTCTTAGCATGTCAAGTATATAATAATAGTTGGTCAAGTTTTAACACCATTCCCACACCCATTCCACCCCATTTCCATCCAGAGCCAGGTTTTGATCCTGGGATCGATATACCACCATCCACATCATCACCATACCATCACCATACCATCACTCAGTCGACAGGCCAACTCCCTCTCGGCACTGCCTCATGGCCCGTAGCCCCTAGCTACGACCGACACTCTCCCGCGGGGGAAGAACAGAAGGACTCATCTCATTATCTAGTTTAAGCAAAACCTAGAAAAGGTCTATAGCCGACAAGTTGGCACATGTATCGATTGATCAACCATACACGCTGCAGAGGTTTTACATAACCACAAGATCTGCCTTCTTCGCTGACCGTCGTCAACTGGGCTGATTCCGGCCGCTTGCTAGCCTAGGATAATGCCACTCTACCATTCAACCCTGGTACACCCCAAGTCTAGTCTAGGGTGGCTGAAACTGTGAGTCATGAGCCGGGTCCACAAGGTCTCCATGAAGTCTCATAAGGGTGTGGGGGAAATCCTCCGTGCCCCATACCTCCTTACACTGTTCGCTATCAACCTAGCAGTAGTGGCAATATCCTACCAAGTAGTCCGGCCGTCCCGCACCATATAGGGCGAGTGGTACGTAAGGCTTCCCGGTGAATCTGAGTACTAGTAAGTCCTTAGGGATGACCAAGCCAGAATGTCTTCATCAGGGTTTCCATTTACCGTGCCACCATAGCACCTCCATCCCGGGCTCCTCCCATTATAGGTTCACACCCAGGACCACCTCATATACTATTTACCCACCATAGGTATCCATTCTAGGGGTGCCCAGGTAGCACCCCATGGTAAGACTTGCCCCAGGCTCGTCGTATACTCCAACTTGGTCGACACAACCCTCACCCTCCACACACCCAAGTCACACACGTAGCACTCTCCCCATAGCCCAGATAACACTAATTTCCACCACGCATTAATGTAGTAGAAGTATAAGTAATGAAATATAGCAGTAAGCGTGTGTCTAGCCTTATAGCAGGGTATGCAGGGGTAAGGTTGCGTCAAGGTAAAGGCCATCAAGTAAGCATACTACCATGCAAGTCCTATCATTGTATGATTATAACAGTAAGTAAAGCAATAGCAGTTCTATATTAGCCATGCGTAATAGGTGCTACGAGATTGGGTGGGATGTGGCACCTTCAGTGTAGTCGTCTTCGTTCTCCTCATGGCACTCACGATCCTCATCCGTCTGGTTCTCCTTCGATTCTGCAACGATCGTATTATAGTCGTGTTAGCGACGTCTATAGAATAGCACAAAGAAGCAATGAAAATTCAAAAGAGCCAAATGCACTCAAACATGGGTTCATAGCGTAAAGCTCGATTTTAGATGAATTTTGGTCCTAGTTTCATATTTTTCTGAGGTCGTATGAATTAGTTATGAATTTCCGAAGTTTAAATCATCTATGAAAATGGAAAAAGGCTGAATTAATCCTAGGCTGACACGTGTCACGCTATGACTGGTCCACGCGGCATGCTGACGTTAGCGTGACGTTATCTACGTCATCAGCTACTGATAGGTGGGGTCCCGCATGGCGATGTCACTAACATGTGGCCTCGATCAATGGTCAATGTTGACCTGTCAATGGTCAATACACGCCAGGCCCAAACTGGGCCGGTTGGGCCTAGATACGGGCTGGGCTTTGGCCTGCCACATGGCGCGCATTGGTGCGGCCATGTCGTCCTACTAGGCCACTAACGGGCCATGATCCACGGGCGCAGGTGAGGCATGGTTCATGGTGAACCCGCCTGTGTTGGTCCATAGACCGCAGAGCTGGTCTATGAAAGACTTGGTCCACTTACTCCTTCCTAGGGTTTGGTTCATGTGCACGACGTGGTCGTGGTCGGGGAGGTCGTGGTCGGAGCTGCTCGGCGGAGCTGCTCGAGACGTGGTCGATGAGGTCGTGGTCGGAGCTGCTCGGCGGAGCTACTCGGGACGTGGTCGTGGTCGGTGAGGTCGTGGTCGGAGCTGCTCGGCAAAGCTGCTCAGGATGTGGCTGACGCTCGGTGATGGGAAAATCCCCTTCTCTTCCCCAATGGGGTTCCACCAGCGGTGAGGTCACCGGCGAGCACACGCGGCAGTGCTAGCGTCCGATTAGGGTAGGCAATAGCTTCCCCATGCCTCGGCAAGTACGACGGTGGGGTCAGGGCGACGGCTAGGGCTTCCTAGGGCTCTAGCCATGGTGAACGGCGGTGTGGGTTCATTGGCGTGCATGGATAGGGCTACGGTGGTAGCGAGAGCCTAGTTGGAGGAGCGTGTGAGCTCCCCAGTGCTTCTACGGACATGGTGGGCGTGTTGACGGAGCTCCTGGTGCTCCCAGTGGCTCTGGCCATGGTGGTGGGGGCAAAACAGAGGTGGTGGCGCTCCGACGAGGTGTGGTGCGGCAACACAGGGCTCCGGTGAGCTTCTTCTTCGGCTAAGGTGAGCGCGGTGTGTCTCTCATCATGGCGGAACCAGTCGGGTGTCAACGTCGTCTTTACCACGACGTAGAAGACACGGTGGTCTCGCCATGGTTGTGCTTTCGGCCATGGTGAGTGTGCCTGTGCATGTGCGCTCCTGCTTTGAAGTACAACGTCATGGCTGGGGTCCTCCTTTTGGCTGATGGCAGTGCGCATGGCGCATCCTAGGTCTCAGCAAGCGTGGCCATGGTGGTCTCCCTAGCTAACCAGTTGGGCTAGGCCGGAGCTCGAAGCTTCAGCAAGGTTTCGATCATGGCGGTGCACGTTCCATTTGGCTAGAGAGGTGGTCTCAGCAAGATGGCTCACCATAGGGTTCGTGGTGGTAGGATGGCAGTGCGGTGGTGAGGCGAGGCCGTGATGAGGCGATGCAGTGCCGTGCCGAGCAGCTACGTCGCTGTAGCTGATCGGGGCGGCGCTCCTGGCTCTAGCGAGGTCCTCCCCGCCGCGACTTCCTTCTCCTTGCTTCTCCCTCCTCCCTCTCTCTCGGCTTGACGCTGTGTGGTGCTGTGCCACCAGCGGCGGCGACGAATGGGCTAACGGTTAGGGCTCACGGTCGTTGGCTTTTATAGCTGAGCTCCAAGGGCTCCAATGGCGGACGGCGATCGGGTGGTGGTGATACGTGCGACGCATCCGATGGCTCTCGTGCGGTTGCATAGGCGCGGTGTAAGGGGGAACAAGGTCATGCGATTTGCGTGACCCTAGGCCCGCGCCTGCCACACTGGTCGGCTCTCGGTCGCGCGGGGAGAATGCGTGGGCGAGGGGAAGAAGACGCTATTGTGCTGACAAGCGGGGTCGGGTCGTCAGGCGCTTGGCGTGATGTGGTTGCATGCTACGCGTGATGGCTGGCGAGCGGGCTCGGCTTGTCAGCGGCTGTGCGCGTGCGGGCGGTGATGCTAGGCCGGCTTCATGGGCCGCGTGAGCGAGTGGGAGGGCAGGCAGCTGGTTAGCTGGGCCGGTCGAGGCAGGCTAGGCTGAGCTGCTGCCTCCCTCTTCTTTCCTTTCTCTTTTATTTGTTGCCAATTTGGTTAGGGTCCATCATAAATATTAAGTAAGTTAGTTAAACATCACATAAGGCAAAAGAATCCAAATCACAAGTGGGTCTAAGGATGCATGCATGATTTAATTATTTAGGAATTTAATTACGTATGTGGCATAAAACCAAACTATGCTTATGATTTTAACCTAGTTGGGTCACATCCAATCCAGAACTAGGGTTGGGCTTCTACATGTGTCACTCAACATCACATAGGGCTAAAACAAAAATTTTGTAGTTGTGATTTTTGGTGTGTGGATTTTTGGATTGTTACACTAGCCTCAAGAACCATCCCCAACTGTCATTGTTCTCCTTCTCAACCAAAACAAATGCCAAAAGAACCAACTTATTGTTCGCGTCACAGGATATGGCTATAAGAAGTGTGCCCTGGTATTTGCTAATCAAGAATGTACCATCAATGGAGAAGACGGGACGACAGTGCCTAAAGGCCTCGACACACTGAGGGAAGCACCAGAAGGCACGGAAAAATATCTGCCTCCCATCCTTCCATGCATTAGATTTTGGGATGTACTCATAATGCATGACTGGATTCACCGCTTTGATTGCATTGAAAAGAACTGGCAGCTGCTCATACCCATCCTTCTAGTCCCCATATATCATCTTCCACGCTCGCTGCTTAGCCCTCCATGCTTTACCATAAGTTATCACATATCCTCCATACAATGCCTCAACGGTTCTGATAATTATTCTCACCTTCATGTTGGGTTCTCCCTGCAAAATTCCCATCAACCGCTTGGCAATGAGGGTAGATGTCAACTGTCGATGCCTCAGTGTCAGCTCATGGTCAGCACAATTATGTGTCCCGACAACTTTTGTGATCTTCTATTTTTCAGTCACCTGTTGCTTCCTTGCACAAACCCTCTATGGGCAGCGTTCCTTGTCACAGACAACTGTGTAACGGCGCTCCACATATGAATGCAATACCCTGTAAGGCCTCTTTCGTATCACTGCAAAAGCCTACAACCACCTCTTCAAAGCAGGGAGGTCATTGAACACCCTCCCCTCCTCAATTACCATGTTAGGACCGACCTTAGGAGCTTCTAGAAGCTCATCATCACGTCCTTCTGTAAACGCCTGATCGGAATGAGCAAGATCACTGAACTCATGAACTCTAGGATCACGGCGGCTGGGAAAGACATGCCTCATCATCTCAACATCACTCTCCATCAGCTCTCAAATAGGACGATCATCATCAGAATCAAGAGCCCTAGCCATCTCATATGGCTCTGAATCATGCATAATTTCAACACTATTGGAGCCACAGAATCCATCTCCAAAGTGCACTTGCGCAGCAACATGGGGGCACATCCATATTCTCAGGAATGTCTCCTGCAACATCATTACAGAAATAAGGAAAGAATGGAAGAAATAGATATAAGGAACGGGGTAAGCTTTCAAAAACCATGCGGTTAAGACACTTACTCAGATGATTCTGTGTCAAAGGGATCTCATAAGGAGGATCTGCCACGAAAACATGAGTATGACAACCATCTTCAAATACCGCATTGGGGGCAGATTGAGCATCGGAAACCGTAGGCGTAATCTGCACATGCAGGTAAGGTTCTGGAACGGGAGGGTCGATGTGTGCCTAATGATCCATTGCTGGGGTAAACCCATGAGGGATTGGATCAACTAACACCCGACGCACAACCATGTCCAAACATTGCAGCTAGCTCTTCATAGCCGATCTCACATAGTTCTCCCACTGATCCGCACAACCAATTGAGACCATTCGTCTGAAGATGTTCGGAGGACAACCTAGGTGCAGTACACCATCAACTGCAATATCATCATCTCCAAAGCAATGCAGCTCCTCCCGAGCCCTTGCAACCATCTCACTAAATGAAGGCCTATCATTGAATAGCACATGCACGCTTTGCATGTCAAGAAACTCAACATATCCATAGCGATCGCTTTCAACCGTGCCTCCATGATATATAGTCACTAGGTTGTTTATCTATTTCAAAAACGTAACGAAACACATGTCCTTTAGTCCAAATTAGACGATAGATCGTACATAACAAGTACTTTCTAACTACAAAATAAGTAATCAAGATAATAACTACGTATATATTTATAGTGTACTCACTAAATAGCTAGATCATATGTAGTTAACTACAAATATAACTACATATCTAAGTAGCTATCTAATTATAGCTATTTACCTATGTATATATGTTTCTATCTATCTACATATATCTCACTAAATCAACTAACTGAATCATCACAGTAACTAGTAAATAACAAACACTAACTAAATAGGTATATTGCATATTCATAATTTTTACCTTTCTGGGTCGGCGGACGATGGGCGTAGGTCAAGGCGAAGATCCAGGCTCGCGGTGGCGCGGCCAATGACAGAGGTGGCGCGCGGCGGGCGCGGGGTGCCCGGCGCTCTGCGCGGCGAGTCCGGCTCGACGGACACGGGAGGCACGCTGGCGGTGGACAGCGTCAAGGCGGGGCGAGGCCGACGGTGGAAGGGGGCAAGGCGGGGCGAGGCCGAGGCCGCCGGTGGAGACCAAGGCGAGGCTAAGGCGAGGACGGCGATGGAGGGCGTGGCGGCGCGGCGCTGCCACCAACCACAGGCAACGGCGCGAGGGCACGGCGGCGCGGTGCGGGCTCGGGCGAGGGAGCAGCGGCGGCGGCGTGGCGCGGTGAGGGCGCTGGCTCGGCCGCCGGAGCAGCGGCGGTGGCGCGGGCGCGGCGGTGGAGCGGGCAAGGGTGGCGGCGACGGCGCGGGCAGGGGTGGCTTGGGTGAGAAAGGAAGAGGAAGAGGCGCGGGCCAAAGGTATTTCCGAACTCGGCGCCAAGATCTACGACGCCGAGTTCGGCGTCATAGTGACTGACGCCGAGCTCCCTGCCACCGTGCCCGCTAGCTCGGCGGCGCCAGTCACTCTGGCGCCTAGCTCGACGCCAGTCACTCTGGCACCGAAATAAGGGTCTATTTCCTAAATTCTTTCCGTCAAGCGTCTATTTAAGAAACTTTTAAAAAAATACCAAATTCTAAAAAAATTCGGTCGCCCGGTTGCCCCGCCCGCAGGCCCGCCGCCTCGGCAGTCGCGTCCTCTTCCGGAGCGGTGGGGCCCTCCCCGCAATTCGCGTGGCACCGACCCAGACCCAGACCCACAGCCACCAGCAAACCGCAGACTCTTGTCAAATCAAAAGGGAAAAAAAAAGCACACCACAGACACGCTTCTACAGATCGGCCCGTGAGGTGAACTGTGTGTTTCGGGGCTTCAAACTAAGGCCTCGTTGAGATTGTAAATTTTTGCAATCTGGACACTGTACCATGTTTTGTTTGTATTTGATAAACTTTATTCGATCATGGACTAACTAGCTCAAAAGATTCGTCTCGTAATTTACAACCAAACTGTGCAATTAGTTATTTTTTTTACCTTCATTTAATGCTCCATGCATGCGTCCAAAAATTGACGTGATGGAGAGAATGAAAAAACTTGGAGTTTAGAGGTGATCTAAACGAGGCCTAACAGCCGCTGCAGCCGAGCAGGGAGTCTTCACACTGTACTCGCAGAAAGTTTCAGCTCAGCCGCAGCGCTGTTAAGTGCAGCCGAGCAGGCTGCTTAATTCTGCTGCAAGTGGCCGTGTACTGCTCGTGGTCTAATGTGCTGACGGAGGAGACACATGGCAACACGCCAGTCCTTTTCTATTATACCTGGGCAGAGTTTTGTCCGTCGCCGTGCATCCAACTTCGTTTCCGTTGCTGAGGCCGTGTGTGACTTCGTTTCTATTACCTGGGCAGAGTTTTCTCCGTTTCAAAATAGGAGCACACGTCTCGCTTTCCTCCAAACAATCAAACTTTTAAAGTTTAACTAAGTAAATACAAAAATAAACTAATATTAATAAAATATAATAAATATTATTTATTTGAGTATAGAATATATTTTTTATAATAAACTTATTTAGGAATATAGATATTAATATTATATTTACATTTGTATTTATAAACTTGAATTTTTTTTACTTTTAGGCCAATCGGTGGGAGTTTCATATCATATTTCCAATACACCCATATTTTGAAAAATGGTGCAGAAGTACTCCCGTAAAACTTTTCTCATCTCTATCTTCATTGAAAGAGTGCCATGCCAGCATATTTAATGCCCATAAAACTCTCATAAAACCTCATTGAGATTAGCCTTAATAAGTGAGATGTGTGTTTATTTAAAACAAAGGGAGTACAAATTATATATTGTATATGAAAACTACAGAGTTAGTTCATTTTGATGGGCAAAATAATAGTACTCCCTCGGTCCCCAAATAAATCAATTCTTAGAATCAGTGCAAGTCAAATTATCTTAAGTTTGGCTGAAAGAGTAGCATCTATGACATAAAATGAACACGTTATGAAAATATATTCTATGGTATAGCTAATGATACTAATTTGATGTCATAAATCTTGATGGTTTTCTCTAGAAATTCGGTCAAAGTTTAAAAAGTTTGACTTAAGATAACTCTAGAAATCTATTTATTTATGGACACAGGGAGTACCTAGCAAGACTGGTTAGGTGGCTCTAGTAACACTCCTCATGTCCTGGGTTCTAGTTTCTATAGAGGTGAAGGATAGGACCGAGGTTAAAAAATCTTCTGGTCTGCCCATGCCAAAGTTTAGCTCTAAGGATATGATTGGCAGCTAGAAACGTTTCAGGTTCTTATTAGAATCATTGCCAAACACCACAAAAGAGGAAACTTTGAGGGAGAATCATTTGGAACCGATTCTCGTTTTTGCACCGGTCCAAACAAACATCCAAAACCTAGTTTCTCCTGATTATAGCTCTAGTTTCAAGAATCCAGTGAGCTAGCCAAACGGTTAGAGGAAAAAAAAGGTTTAGTAAAGAGAAACTAGATCTGAAACATTTTTGGAAAAATTCGGATCCCTATAAACGCACCTTAAGGATCGGGCGAGTTCACATGAGTTAACGGTGGCGCTGTGTATGGATGTAGTAGGGTTTGGGAGTTTTTCCGACATACGTGATAAAGTTACCTTCTATCTCAAGCAGAATACCGGTGTCTGTGGTATCCCCTGCCGAGTCGATTTTTTTTACGTTGACAACTCTTTTAAGCGTTGCTTAATCCAAACTGTCTAAATTATTTCATTTCTTTTTTTTTAATATGAGAGATCTCTGTTATGTTTTTTCTAGCCTGGCGTTACCATTAGCTCTTCAACGCTAAAGATGGCAAAGAGAAATTCTTTGTTAGAGAATAGCTCCCCATCCCATCTTAGCAGGGAGGAAAATCCTCGTTTTCTACATAGATCCTTGTCCTCACATCAATACAACGTACGTGTAATATAATAGATGACAATCTGAATATAACATAGAAGATAAGTGATAACTTTTAGCGGAAGCGCGCAATTGTCTTAGGTTTGGCGTGGGGGAGGCACCGCTTCGGTTGATACGTTGGGACAAATGGGATAGTAGCTGAGCAACTCAACTTTGCGTGCTTCATGTTCATGTGGGCCGTTTACTGTGCTTGCCGAACTGCCTGTCTGAGCATGATTCTGACTGATTGGGGCAGCCCGTTGGCTTGCTCGTAAATGATCGTAAATTTCTAGCCAGTAACAGTATTTTTCTCTCACACTAAACCAGCCAGCAGTAAATAATCCACGATCGTTTACGGCCTCCCGAACAGGCTGAAGATGTCGGACTTTCTGCACAACCGTGCCAAATAACTTGATAGCATTTAGCATATATTTTTGCAATTATTCCTTTTAAGATGCTTACGATCATGACAACGATGATTATCAAGAATGTAACTTTGGGTCGTTACACTCTCAATCGGCTATGGTCCTTTAATGTATGGGGTGGGGAGGTCTTGCCCCGACAAAGTTAAAACTCTTACAGATGATGTGTCAAAATACAATTTCTAACCGATAAAGTGAAAACTCTAACTAGTTCCATTGGGGGTAGGATGTGTATCTTTCTGAAACCCGTAATTCTCTCATTCACGCACACACACATATTGATCGTATTAATGAGAGATACATAATGCTGAAGTCCAATTGCTGATTTGACAAAGTTGTAAAACTAGCCTCATCGATTTTAGGAAACTAGTCAAATCAGTTTCTTAGAACACACTTGACTGACCAGTTTTGGTGCGAACATTCTATTCTATTTATTTATGTATTTGGCTGAAGTTTCTTCTTTAGCCTATTGGATATATCCATATCACTCGTTCACATTTAGTTGCCTTTTAACCATGTTTATCACCTCCCTCTTATATATCTCAATCACCATGTCGCTAGTTGCTCCTCAAGCCATTTGAGCACTTGGAGCCGTCGTCCCTTCTACATGTGCTCCTTCCCGTTGCTCAACAACAACGACACAAAAAAACGAGACCGGGACGGATGACGGAAGCAGCTGTGGCCCCACCCGTGTATTACTAAGAAGAAGCCACAACTACTTTCGGACACGAAAAAAACCCTGAACCCTGGCAAGGCTTTGCCAGTGAGGGGTTTTTATTTACCCTAGTCTAAAGTTCGCTCCCACTAGAATTCTAACTCAGGATCTGGAAGCGTGCCATGAAAAGTTCTAACCGATTGAGCTAGAGTCCTTTGGCAACGACATTGCCCAACGAGTGATCCTCATTTCTTGTCTTGCTTCAGTCTGTCCTTCCTAGGCATGCTCCTTTATTCTTTTTCTTCAACTCTTCTAATTTTGGAATAAAAAACTCTTGCTGATTTTCTTACTCCCATCACCACCTTGATTTGTTTTTGTTACATCGTAATGCCGAGTCCTAGAGGGGTTTTTTCATAGAAGTAACAATAATAGGCTCTTAAAACCTACAAGTTATCCATTGGACGACGGGCAGTACAGGTTGTTCTCACATTCATAATGAGATAGCCCGCTCTTAAATTATGAATCGCCTCTTAATTTTTTTTTTGGAATTAGATAATAATTCATACATTCCCAAAGTAGAAACCACATGATATGTGGAGAATGCCTATTTCCCATTAATCTTGCTTTACATTTACATTTGTCCACACAAATAGAACCATTTGCCCCTGTTTGGAATGTAAGTGTTCCTACTCTTTTTTTATTTCTATAAAATTTCTGTGCGATTTCTATAAAATGTATGCTTCTAAACAGATCATAATAACTTGTAACTCTCTCTCCCATTACAAATTATGATATTTTAACTTTTTAATATATAATCTTTGTTATACACTTAAATATGCACTATGTTCAAATCTATACTAAAATAATAAATGTAGAAAAACCAAAATCACTTACAGTATAATTTAAAATAAAAGGGAGTAATCGGGGAACGGGCTAGGGTCACCGGTCACGCGACATTGCAATGTCACGGACAAAATAATGACGTCTTTTCAGCGAAGAGGCTTTTACATGTATGCTATTAAAAAAGTTTGTAATTATACATAGGTCATTAAAAAAGTTGACCGCACACATATGCCACCGTTCTAAACTTTTTTGCTCTCCAAGCAATTCCATTCGTATTCCGTTCATTTTTCACAGTTTAGGAGTCCTGACAAGTGGGTCAGGTTAGTCAAAAAGTCCATAATACCCCTCTCATCCATATCCTCTCTTTCTCTCTCTCTCAATCTCGACCTCATCTCTCTTCTCCGCGCGCGCCCCCGGCAGAGCTCGCCCGCGCCCGCCACTGGCCAGGGCGGAGCTCCCCCGCGCCCGCGGCGGCTGGTGGGGCCAGAGCTCGCGCGCGCGCCTGTAGTGGCCGGGGCGGAGCTCGCCTGGGCTCGCGCCCGCGGCTGGCCAGGGCGGAGCTCGCCCCCGCGCGCGTGGTGGCCAGGGCGGAGCTCCCCCGCGCCCGTGGCGGCCAGAGCTCACCTCCTCGCGTCACCTCCACGCGCGCTGCGGTAGATCCACGGTGAGGACCGGCGACGGCAGCTCCACGCACGCCTCCTCTTGGCTCTCGCCGCCGCTGTTGGGGACGAGGCCGCCTCCCTGCACACCGGGGCCCTCGCGTGTCGCCGTCGGGGTTCGTGTCGGTGTGCACGGGGGAGCTCCGCCTCGGCTGCTGCAGCTCCCCTTTGGTCACCCTGTCCATCCCCGCCATCTCCTTCTTGGCCGCGGCGGCGCGGGAGGCATGCCTGTACCTCGCTCGGGCACGGAGCGCGCGGCGGCACAGCGCAGGGGGCACGCCCACGGCCGCGAGCACGACGAGCTCCACCACCGCGAAGAGGAAGCAACAGCACCCGCCTGCGCCGCGACGACGAGCAGGAGCATGGGGAGCGCGGAACGGAGGCGCAAGAGAGAGAAAAAAAGAGAGTTTGGGTGGCTGGCAAACGGACCCCACCGTTGGTAAAATAGTTATTTTACCTGTCGGTTTGACACCGTTAAGTAGAAAAACGGACGGAATGGCTTGAAGAGCAAAGAAATTCAAAACGGTGGCATATGTGTACGGTCAATTTTTTTAATAACCTATATGTAATTACAAACTTTTTTAATGATACACGTGTAAAATCCTCTTCAGCCAAACAGTTGCCCGGGATGCGGCCGCTATACGAAGTCCGCGCGCCCCACCTCCAGCCCAGCTTCGGGTAGGGCCTGTTTGGATGATGCCCTGGCCCCTGGCTGCCTGCCAGGCAACGCATCCTGGCCACAGGCGTGTTTGGATGAAGACCTGGCCTGGGGGCACCCGCCCAGGCAGGTCGATCCAGCCCCAGGCGCTGGAAATCGACGGCCTGGGTGAGGTGCCTGGGCCAGGCAAGATTCCTGGTCTTCAAAGCAAACAAGCCCAAGAAATCGGACGCCTGGCATTCTTGCCTGGCTTCTGAGTTGCCTGGCGGTCACCAACCAAACAGGCCCTACGTGCACCGAGTCCAGCTGCTCTCGTGGGCGTGTGGCCTTCCGCCCTCCCCCCGTCCCCCGTCCTCCGTCCTCAGCTTTCTCCACCGCTTCTGTAGTTCTTCTCGTGCGCCCTCACAGTAGACGTGCTAGGCTGCTAGTAGCGAGGAGTAGCTCGCTGCAGTGCTGCCACACTGTCTCTCCTCTTGCTGCTTCTCGCTAGCTCGTCTTTTGGCGCTCTCGGCGACTCGGTTCCTGTCTCCTCTCTCTCCTCCTCCTGAACCCGCTGGGTTCCTCGTCTGTCGTCTGCTTCTGTTTCGACGGGATCCGGCAACCCGGCGGGCGAGCGAGCGAGCACTGCTGGTTCTGGGAGGCGTCGCTGGGCGGGTGCCCGCGTGTTTTGCAGTCGATGGCCGAGGTTCCGGGCACCACCGCGGGGGGCCGTTTGCGCGGGGGTACGCTGTGACGCCGGTCAGTAGCTGGCGACGGTGCTCGTGCGTCTCTCGGTCGCTAGTGCGCGCGCGCGTGGAAAGCTGAACAGGTGACGGCGTCATTCCTCAGAGCCCCGTTTCGCGTACCTCTGCCGTGAGCCATTGCGTGTTCTTGCGATTCTTTTTTGTTTTGGATTTCTTGCGACTCTGTCAAACGATCTTTTTGTTGAGCTTTTATCTGCTTTTGCGTGGGAAACATGGGCGGGATAAAAAAAATGCGGATTTGAACTGCCGCTCATCTTTCGCGTTGAAGATTTTTGTGGCCTGCAATCTCGTCTTGCGTTGCGGAATCGTGTTGCTTCCAGCGTCGTTTCCCTCGGTCCCCTGTTTCCCGCCGCGGCTAATCGGCCACATTTGCGTGTTCTGTTTCTGCAGTGGCCGCCCTTTTCCTTCCTCGGTTTCAAGCCAAAAGCTGTCTACTTTGCTTACTTTTCTACGTTTCTTTGCCTGATGGATGGAGGGAGGGTTGTTAATTGCCGGCATTTATTTTTTTCAGGTTAAATCATTTCAGTCCAACACCGATTTCGTTGCAATCTCGCAGGTTTTGATCGCTGTGAGAAGGTGGAATTGAAGGTGAGCGAAGGGAAGTGGTGGTCGGAGGCGGAGAGGACGGCCTGCGTGTTGGAGCTTTTTCTTTCGGTGGTGCTCGGTGGCCGGGCAACGATGGCAGCAGCCGTAGCGATGCGGAGCGGGAGCAGCGATGGCGGCGGCGGGTACGAGAAGGGCGGGATAGGACACGGGCAAGTATGTGCGGTACACGCCGGAGCAGGTGGAGGCGCTGGAGCGGGTGTACGCTGAGTGCCCCAAGCCCAGCTCCGCGCGCAGGCAGCAGCTGCTACGCGAGTGCCCCATCCTCTCAAACATCGAGCCCAAGCAGATTAAAGTCTGGTTCCAGAACCGGAGGTGAGCGCCCACCGTCTTCTGTCAATTAGTCAGCAAATCTGTTGGAACTTATCTTCGACGAAGTGAATCTTGATGAATCCTTTTGTTTCTATATATCGTAATGATGCGATAGGTAGAAGTAGAACGGAAGAGTTATGATAGCCGTAGAAATTTAGCATGAACCCCCAGATGGGGGGTGTTGTGCAAGCCTGGTGTCTTCCATGCTATTCTGAGCAAATGGCCAAATGGCCAAAACGTAGTTTGTCTTCTTGATTTGGCGGTCCTGTACTATAGCCATGCTGATTCTTTTTGTCCGCTTTAGCTGAATTCTGCTTCCATTCTTTCATGGTATTAGGTGCCGTGATAAGCAGCGGAAGGAGTCTTCGAGGCTCCAAGCCGTGAACAGAAAATTGACCTGCAATGAACAAGCTTCTCATGGAGGAGAATGAGCGATTGCAGAAGCAGGTTTCCCAGCTGGTTCACGAGAATGCGCTACATGAAGCAGGCAGCTGCAGAATGTAAGCCCTGGTTTTGTTAACCAGAAGCCATATCGTGACATTTGTTTTGCATATCTGCATGTCCATTGCCTGCCTTTTGTTTTTCTCCTCTGATACCATCTCTTCACTGCTTACAGCCGTCATTAGCAAATGATGCCAGCTGTGATTCAAATGTGACCGCTCCTGCAAACCTAAGGGATGCGAGTAATCCATCAGGGTAAATAAACCAAAGCTTGCCGTGAAACTTTCTCACTTTAGTAGGATTTAATAACATACTTGTTTATACTAATCCTTTTTCCCCTTTGGTCCAGGCTCCTTTCAATTGCAGAGGAGACCTTGACAGAGTTCCTCTCAAAGGCTACAGGGACTGCTATTGATTGGGTCCAGATGCCTGGGATGAAGGTGGATTGATTAGTAACTTTAGAGGTTCCAATGTTCCATGCTCTGGCATGAAAATTAAGTTGATTGAAACATGCTTACGTTCGATCTCTTTTTCTGTGATTAGCCTGGTCCGGATTCTTTTGGTATTGTGACCTATTTCACATGGTGGCCGTGGTGTTGCTGCCCGTGCCTGTGGTCTGGTGAACCTAGAACCAACAAAGGTAGCTTTATGCTTCAGCACTTTGTTCAGAACTTGATATTACCTCAAGAATTTCTACCTGTTGATTTACATGAATACGCATTGAAACTCTTGTACCTGTATTATGCTATAGGGAATTTTTCATCCATACCACTGTTTGAGGTGCACTCTTCATCAACACCACCAAGCTATCCGATGACACGTGGGTCTGGTTCTACATGTCATTGAGAAGGCTGGTGGTATAGATGAAAGGTGTAGTTCAGGCGGTGATACAGACGATAATATTCCAAAGCTACAACTAAGCTTTATCTAGAATTATATAAGACGAGACTTAGAGAGGTTTTAAGTACCTCAACGCAAATTAAGCATTATGTGTGGATTAAGATTGTGTCTGTGCTTGTTTGGTCAATTAACATCTTTAAAACTGGTGGCTTAGGTGCCACATCAAAGTATTCTTTACCAAATATTTTGTTTATAAGTAACTTGCCATGTTGACATTGATCAACATTTTCTGAAACTTTTTGGACATACAGTTTGTAAATTATCTGGAGGTTTCTTATGATTGTTTGCTTGATAGATTGTGGAAATCTTGAAAGACCGCCCATCTTGGTTCCGTGATTGTCGGAGTCTTGAAGTCTTTACAATGTTACCAGCTGGAAATGGCGGGACCTATTGAACTTGTTTACATGCAGGTTAGCTATACTTCGCTGATCATTCCATTTGTTAAAGAATAATAGCGCTCTTATATGTAGTTTTTGGGTTATCCTTCAGATGTATGCTCCTACTACTTTAGTTCCTGCACGGGACTTTTGGACACTGAGGTACACAACCACTATGGAGGATGGCAGTCTTGTGGTGCGTATAGATTTGAACACTTTGTCTTTGCTTGACTTGTTAACAAGGTAAATTGCTGAAATGAATTATTGTTTACTTTGTGTGTGTTCCTGTATGTTTCAGGTTTGTGAGAGATCTTTAAGTGGTTCTGGAGATGGTCAAAGCGCTGCCACAGCACAACAATTTGTAAGAGCCGAGATGCTTCCTAGTGGCTATTTAGTTCGCCAATGTGAGGGTGGGGGCTCGATTGTGCGAATAGTGGACCATCTGGACCTTGACGTATGATTCCCAAATTCTACATGCTTGTTACACTGATGTTAAATTTCCTTCATCTAGTTACCAATTCAGTGTGACTGTATTTTACAGGCTTGGAGTGTTCCTGAAGTTCTTCGCCCCCTCTATGAGTCGTCTAGGGTAGTTGCTCAGAAGATGACAACCGCAGTGAGTTATTGCAACCTTTCCATATCTACAGTTATATCTGACATTCCATAATATAATTTGTAGCATGTGTAAAAAATGTCCACCTTTCTAATAACTCTTAAACCAATTTATATTGTATAATAAATTTATGTAGTAGTTCGAGGCTTAGTGTGTACAGAATCATATTGAGCATTTTCACATTATACACATAAGTGTTGAAATCTGGCTAATAGTGCTATCGTGTTCCAGGTTCTTGTTGTTTTTTGCTTTCTAGAATATAAATGAGATGATTCATGGACCTCAAGTATGTGGAGTTTGATTCATCATTCATTTATCACTGTGGGAGCTACTCTCCTTGAGGAAAGACGAACATCTATGGTTTATGTTTTCTGTTGTCTAATGTCTATACAAGTAGCTCTTATTTGCATTTTTGGAGTGATGGATTTAGGCCTTGCTACTGGTAATCTGGTTACCTCCTTAGGAGGTAAGACCTCAAAAAAAAAAAAAACAGCCCTTAATTTTTGAAAATATGGAACAACTAAATAATCAGGTAAAGAAAAATAAATTCCTAGGATCACAGCTTGATGAGCGCACATAAGTCTGCACGCAAATACATATTTTTTTGGTCCCCTCCCTGTTTGCTCTGAATGGGGCGCGTTTGGGACCGATTATAATCGGATTCCTAGACAGCTGACTGCGAGAATCATAAACAATCATGCCAAACGCCCTGCGGTACAGATGATTATTTGATTATTTCAACTGCGGTAGACACAGCGACTGCGAGAATACACTATCGGTCGTGTTTTTTTGTGCTGCGAGTTATTAGCCGCATTTTGGATACCGAAAAGCGCACTGCCGCACCGTGGCCCCAAACATGGCCATGATCAGGTAACGAAAAAAAGAAATCCCCCTCCTTCGTTTGGTCCGCATGATGAGCGCATAGATCCTCAAACAGATAAATATATGTTTTGCACTGACTTGAATCATGTTTGAGTACTAAAGCTGGAATCTGACAAAAGTACTAAGCCAATTTCATTTCTACTCCTGAACTCTGATCAGAACTGTACCAGTTTCTTCCCTTTGTTGTGGATCACTGCTGAAAAAATCGCTGCGGATCATGTTAGTTTTTCCTGTTTAAAAATTGTTACGACTAAGTCACTACTGATTTTTTTCATGTTACAAAAATAAACATGTTATAAACTACTTTAGATCTCATCCACGTCACATTATATCAAAATAGGTAAGTTAGATCATGCATGTATATTAGATCTAATAGGAAGCTATTTTCCTTATTTCTCCTATTACCGCCTAGGAGGTAATAAATGATAGTTTGCCTATGTAATTTACACTGTTTGTTGCTATCAAGGCACTACGGCACCTCAGACAAATTGCTCAAGAAACAAGTGGAGAGGTTGTATATGCGATGGGGAGGCAACCAGCTGTTCTACGAACGTTTAGTCAGAGGCTGAGTAGGTGAGTCTTAGATAACGATATTACTCTTGCATCCTCAGCACCTTTCTTTGGGAGGAGCATGCTGTTTATTATAACATCAATCTTATTCGCTTCTAGAGGCTTTAATGATGCTATAAGTGGTTTCAATGATGATGGTTGGTCCATTATGGCTGGAGATGGCATAGAAGATGTTATCATTGCTTGCAACTCGAAGAAGATTAGGAGCGGTAACAATCCTGCAACTGCTTTTGGAGCCCCTGGAGGTATCATCTGTGCTAAAGCATCCATGTTGCTGCAGGTGAGAGTGCACTAATTTCACATAAATTAGTTACCCGTTGCTATATACTACTGCCTATAATAGTTAGCTTTTGGAGCCCCTGGAGGTATCATTGGGGCCTAAAAGTATCGAGGCAATAGTTCACTTTTAAATCTTGATATGAATATATTAAATAGCTAATTTGATGCCATACGAGAAGATCTAGTATCATGAATTGATGAATTTCATTTGGCTGTGACTTATTTTGCGTCTGCGCTGGGTTCTATATAGTGGTATTGTTACACTAGTAGTTCATCTAAGTTTTGCTTTGCTGGCCTTTAACGGAAACCATAAATACTGGAAGTTATAGTCAAGTAGATGAAAGTGTCTACCCTTGTGAACAATCTGTTGGTTCATTCAAATATATAGTTTGAACAACCTGTTGGTTGATTAAAATATATAGTTGTGTCCTTACATATTGTTGTTTCATTGTTTGTTATTTCAGAGTGTTCCACCAGCAGTCCTTGTTAGGTTCCTGAGGGAACATCGGTCTGAGTGGGCAGATTATAACTTCGATGCATATTCAGCTTCAGCGCTGAAAACAAGCCCTTGTTCCCTTCCTGGGTTGCGGCCTATGAGATTTTCTGGGAGCCAGATCATCATGCCCCTTGCTCACACGGTGGAGAATGAGGAGGTAATGTTCAGTTCCTTCCGTGGAAACTTTAAGACTTGCTGCAAGTGCTGTTATCTTTCACGGTCTACTCAGTATTGGAAATATTTTAGATTTTCTGTTGCTTACCATTAGAGATTGTATAGCCTAACTACCTGTACAGACTAGAGATTGTATACTTGTAACACAAGTTGTATGAAGCTATATATATTAACCCCCTCCCTCTCAAAGAGTGGTGTTGCCCATCTGTCTCTCTAGATGGTACCATGAATCTGGGCTCCCATCCACTTCGACTCCTTCCGCTGCCTACTTCCAATCCTAATCTAGCGCTGCTGTTTTTCTTTCTGGTCATGCTTGCCGCCCTATCCATGCCATTGCATCCCACAGACCCACACCTGCGTTCACCTTCCCTTCACGCCGCGTCTCTTGTGAGTGTGGCCACCGTCCTGGTCACCACGTTAGCACAGCCGCCACTAGCCACAAGCCTCTGACATCATCAATGTATGAGATCGCCGCCGCCCCATGTCCTCGTAACATCTGCATCGACCTGTCCTGCCTCATCTATGTGTGTCACCGTACGTGTGTTGCTGCTGCACCTACGTTCACACACCTCTCGGCATGTCCAGCACTGTGGCCTTGTGCCTGATCTGTGATCGCATGGCATGCTCACCTCCTGCATTATATTTTTTTATGTGTGTAATCAGATTTAGATCCAGATCATAGTATTTGGACAAAATAATACATAATTTACAGGTGTGAAAGAGAAATTTATGTGTTCTGCTGCATTATATTTTTTTGATGCGTGTAATCAGATTGTTCCCTATCATAAATATGCAGATCTTAGAAGTTGTTTGGCTTGAAGGACAGACTCTTACACATGACAAGGGCCTTTTATCAAGAGATATCCATCTGCTTCAGGTAATAATAATAATCTGCTTTGTAGGGTTTTCACGTGCAGTCTTGTTGCCGGCTTGCTACAAATTGGTGCTAACATAGTTACAGTTAAAACAAATCATTACTAGGACTAATCACTTGATACATATGGAATTTTACCGTGTCAATTTTAGGGTATTGATATGCCTGTTGGATTTCTCATTTCTTTTGAGCCATGCATAATTATAGTATTGTAGGACTCCCTTATAAAAAAGAACTATCAGAATCTCTGAGTTGAATATTTTTCAGCTTTGCACTGGAATAGACGAGAAATCAATGGGATCCTGCTTCCAGCTTGTCTTTGCACCAATCGATGAGCTTTTCCCTGATGATGCTCCATTGATTTCTTCAGGCTTCCGTGTTATCCCGTTGGACATAAAAACAGTTGAGTGTTTCTTTCTTCTTTATCTGTTGGAGATAAAGTTTGTGCTCATTTACTTGCATCGCCACTGTAGTCATGCCTTGTCTTTTCTTGCCACCACAGTAATACATTTTTACATGTCTGTTATCTGCATTTAAACCACACTATTTTTCCCCACCTTGTTATGTTAGTATGTTTTCTATTTTCGCACGTTTAGCTTTTAAACATCTTTATCTTCCATTCCACAGGATGGACTATCCTCTGGAAGAACGTTAGATTTGGCCTCTAGCCTTGAAGTTGGTGCAACCACACAACAAGCATCAGTGGATGGATCTCATGATGTTTGCAACCTGCGATCTGTGCTGACAATTGCCTTTCAGTTTCCCTATGAAATACATCTCCAAGATACTGTTGCAGCTATGGCCCGTCAATATGTTCGAAGCATAGTCTCTGCTGTTCAAAGAGTATCAATAGCTATTTCTCCCTCCCAGTCTGGCTTGAATACTGGGCAGAAGATAATTTCTGGCTTCCCTGAAGCTGGAACACTTGTTCACTGGATTTGCCAAAGCTATCGGTAAGTGTATTTGTCCATTTTAGGAACTGAGCCTAGCTCAGATGGTTAAGGCCCTAAGGGTGTGGATGTATGCTCACCACCCAAGTTTGAGTCCTCTTCAAGGCAAATTTGGGTACCCTATTTTCTTCTTATAAAGCCACTTAGTTGTTCCTAGGTCTGGTTGTGCATTGGTCCACTTTTTTTTTTTCTTGAACACTGCAGGAGACCTGATTATTATTTATATTAAGAAGAAACATTGGTCCACTTTTGCTCGGGTCCTATCCAAAGAATTGTTTGTTGTAAGGGGATAATGCATACACGGTAAGTGTAACATGGACTTGTATGAATGAACTTTCTTCTTGTTTGCAGATATCACTTGGGGGTGGATTTGGTCAGCCACTCGGATCAAGCTGGGGAATCACTACTGAGAATGTTCTGGGATCATCAGGACGCTGTCTTGTGTTGCTCTTTCAAGGTAATTGTTTCTCTGTCACACGTGTTTATCAAAGCTGGTTGGTCTTTTGTAGGGATGTATTCTGATTCCCATCTGTTTCTGTAGAAGAAACTATAGCTAACTTGACATGGCAAGACAGACTTTTCTTGGCTCACATGTTTCTGTCCTATATTCTGTTAGGAAAAGCCTGTGTTTACTTTTGGCAACCAGATGGGAATTGACATGTTAGAAACAACTCTAATTGCTCTACAAGATCTCATCCTGGACAAGATCTTTGACGAGCCTGGTAGAAAGGCATTACACGCGGAGGTTCCGAAACTGATGGAACAGGTACATCTGCTGCTCTCACTGCCCAAAGGATGGCTGTGTCATGTTTAGGTGTTGGAAACAAATAATCGAGCTTTTCTTCTCTGTTAGGGCTATGCGTACCTACCGGCCGGGATGTGCTTGTCTGGGATGGGCCGCCATGTCTCCTATGAGCAAGCTGTTGCGTGGAAAGTTCTTGGTGAGGATGGCAACGTACACTGCCTCGCCTTCTGTTTCGTCAACTGGTCCTTCGTTTGATGCAGTCTAGGCGCCCTGTGCAAACTCTACGATCAGCATCCATTTTTTGCATTCTCTGTAGATGAGAATGGTACGGTGTTGCTGCTACTGTTAGCTAGGCAACGGCTTGTTCAGGTAGTCTTGGGGAAAGCCAGTATTGTAAAGATGTTTCTGCCTTGTAAATTTGCGCTCGTTTCTGCTAATTTAACCCGCTGAACTTGCTGCTCTTTGTTAAGGCAAGGCGCTCGTACTTAGCTTGGGGTCTGGATGGTGTACGTGAAATTATTTGTGAGATTAAAGGCAAGGAGCAGTGACAAGATGACTTCAAGTCATTTGATGTGCCTCAATTAAGAGTTTGACCTGACTTTTTTTACGAAATCCCTGATCTCTTTCATATTTTCATCCATACAATTGTCGTAGTATATAAATAACATGAACATCCAGTATACATCCGACATTCGTATTTATTCGTTACACCTTTTTGAATAGAAGTCGTATGGCTTGAATTAAGCAACGTCCGTAGATCTAAAAATATAGTAACGAAGCTTGGTGATCTTCCCGCAGAATAAGCAGGAACCTCTTTTGAGCCGAAGTCATATGGCCTGAATAAGCAGGGCCGCCTGGACGGGAGCGGGAGCCGCAGAGCCATGGAGGGCCGAAGCCAGGAGGCAGGAGCGCGGCCGCCGTCGCAGACGCGAGCGGCGCCACCGCCCCCTGCTATCTATCGCCTCTCGAGTCGAGTCGGAGTGGGGAGCGGCTACCATGTGCCTGCGACTATTGCCCTAAGGCCTCTCCTCTCGATGGGCCAATGCAGACGGCCCAGTCCAAGGCCCACGATTCTACCAAGGCACCAGCAGCCCGCACCGCTCGACCATCGACTTCAACCTCGAAATCAGAAGTTCAGAGCGGCCTTGCAGTCTCCGCGTCTGCGCTCTGCCAGTTGCGCTAGCCACCTTTGGCCCAGGGGTTGGAATCCCGCCCGAGGGGAGGTAGGGCGACCGCCCCACTTCGCCCTATGGCAATAGCGGATCCAGGATTTTAAACATGGGGTACGCACCTAAGCGATGCAATTTTTATAATGATATAATATGACAAGACAATGACGATAAAATAGTTAGGTGTACGAATTTAAGGATACAATTCGTCGACATTCATGCAAAGATAGTCATTCCCAATGTCATGAGAAGCATATTAGTTCCTCGGCATCAGCTCCCACTTCGAGGCCGGAATTAACCGGCCCTGGTCTCTTCCTCCTCTATGTTACAAATGTACGTTGTGTTTCAGATGTTATTAGAGGTATATTGCAAGTGTTTTATATGGATGTTGCAAAAGTAGATCGGTACGTTGTATATGTTACACGTGTTTTAGAGGCATGTTACAAGTGTTTGTTCAAAATATTTTATCGATTTTAGACGTATGTTGCAAGCATTTTTGATCTGAATGTTGCACATGTTTCTTTCAGACATATGTTACAAGAATATGTTCGAAATGTTTTAGTTTTTTTTGTCTTATGTTGCAAGTGGTTTTATCTAGATGTTGCACATGTTTCACACATATGTTGCACTGTATGTTCCAAATATTTCATCTGCTTCAGACTTATGTTGCATTCAAGTGTTTCATGTTGTAAGTGTTTCGTGTTTCAGAGGTATGTTTAGAGAGTCATGGGGGCACGGTCTAGGCGTCGGGGGAAAAGACGTGGTGAGCCGAGGTCCGACAGATAGGGCGCACGACGCGCCTGGCGTTCTGCGAACGGGGCGTGCTCGTCCTCATTGGGCTCCCGGGTCTCGCCCGCGTGGAGAGAGGAGGGGGTCAGGGGGAAGGAATGGCGAGCGTTGCCGGGGTGTGTGTGCGGTGCGCGATGAGGTGGACGGGAGCGGTGTAGGCGTGTGGGGGTGGGGCGAGACAGACGAGGAATGAACGTTCGTGTTCAGCAGCGATACGGCGCAGCGGTAGGCACGGGTGGGTGGGCTAGGGCAGCAGCATGCGCGGGGCGTCCGGACGTCTAGACGCTAGTAATTCCCTTCACTATTTTTATTTGATATAAAGTGTTCTAGATATTATCTACTTAATATTTTTACAAAAATTTTGGGGTACTGCTGTACCCCCATGCATCTACAGTACATCCGCCCCTGGGCCTATGGTAGGTCCGCCTCTGTCGTCATTAACCTGATCTCCATTCCCCTGTTAATTGTAGCTCATTGGATGGTTCAATCCACTTGCTCAGATTTTCCAACAATCCAGTCCACCACTCGAGTCCTCAATCGCCACCATGCTCCACGTTGCTCCACGTCCTTCCCGGACCACTCGTGCAAGCCTTGAGCATCGTGGAACATATCGATCGCACCTCCACGCGATTTTCTTTTACGAACATGACTCTGATACTAATTGTTAGAGTGCACAGTAAGATCCAGACTCAAATGGTAACTGAAGAACGTGAAAGTATAATTACCATATAAGAAAATAAGTAGACGAAAATAACACCAAGGCACGTTGTTTTTTAACGAGGTTCGGCAATGTGCCTACATCCTCGGAGCATGACTACGGGCCCTCCTCCCTATAAAACAACAACTATAACGGCATATGGGCGCTCCCGTGGCATCGCCACCGTCCAAACCAGCTATCAAGTCATCTCATGGTTACAACAGGGTTGCCTCATATTTGTGGCACCCTAGCGTACAGGGTTCGACTCCGACTCTATCTAGCCCCTAATACAAATTAAGTCATAGCATAACCAAACTGTAGACATATTCGAGACATATCTAACACTAATTAAGTTTCTCAATGAAATCATCTATCCACAATGGAAACTGCATGCATAACTCTATAGAAATGAAATCAGTATTGTCTTCCAAACCATCATCGTCCTGTTTACTTGGGCTTGCTTGGCTGATAAGCTATGTCTGAAAGTACTGTTGGCTTATTTAGTGAGAGAGAAAAGTACTGTTCGTTGGTTGAAAAAGTATGGCTTATAAGCCAAACAAGCCCAAGTGAATAGGGTGCATATTTTTGTGATCTACAATATCGGATGATTTGGATTCGAATTTGCTTCACTAACAATAGATTTGACTGCATGGGTAGATCAGCCACTGGGACCGCGGGAGGGGGGGAGGGGGGGGGGGGGCTCAAGCCCCTCCTACCTCGGTCACACCACTAGAGTCGTTGCTTAGTCCCCATAGAATTTTTGGCCATTAGCGCTAGGGAAGCAGAAGCAGGGGCATGGGCAAACATAGTAAAACTCCTTCAGAAACATTGGAATCCTCCACAACGGACAATAATCCTTTCTTTAGGGTCAGATATGAACCACATATGTAGAGATAACAAAGCAGACAACTCACCCAGTATGCAGAGCTCGTGTTATGTTGTTTCAGAAAGATTAATAATGTTTAAATATTTCATATTTCTTAGCGCTGGTGAGATCCACTTTAGCACTTTTAGGAAATAAAAATTGGAGGTCATCTAAAATCTTTGGAGAGAGAATGGTAGAGGGGACCAAGAATCTAAGAATTCCGAAGTGCTAGGATCTGAATTACAAATCTAGAAGACTAGAATGATTTAGTCTAAAACTACCAAGCGTGCGCAGTTACCGAATTTTTTATATTTTAGCTCATTTTTTGAAAGTTTCTCACAAATAGACCCCTGGCGGAAAGAATTCAAAAAATGGACCCTTAGCTCGGCGTCATTGATGCTGACGCCGAGCTAACACGTCTTGGTGCCAGCGTCTTTGGCGCTGAGCTTCTGGACACGGTAGATGACATGGTAGTGAGCTCGGCGCCAGTCACTCTGGCGCCGAGCCTTTAATACCTATGGGCCCCGCGCCTCTCTTCCTCTCCCTCTCTCACCCTAGCAGAGCCGTCGCCGCCGCCGCCGCCGCCTGTGCCCTTGCCTCCACCGGCCGCCTCGCCTGAGGCCACCCCGCGCCGCGCCCCACAGCCGCGCCGCCCTCCCGCGTCGCGCCGCGCCGCCCTCCCGCGCCACGCCGCGCCATTGCCCGTGGCTGGCCACCTGCGCCGCGGCCAGCGGCCCTCCTCCTCCCTCCACCGCCGTCCTTGCCTTGGTCTCCACCGCCGGCCTCGGCCGTGGCCTGCCTTGCCGCCCTCCACCGCCGGCCTCGCCCCGCCTTGCCGCCCTCCACCGTCGTCCTCGCCCGTGGCCACCATGCCTCCCGCGCTCGTCGAGCTGGACTCGCCGCGTGGAGCCCCGGCCATCCTGTGCCCGCCGCGCGCCACCGCTATCGTCAGCCACGCCACCGCCGACGCCGCCACCTGCAGCGCCCGGCCGTGCCACCGCTGGCCCGGATCATCGGCCTGACCCACGCCCATCGTCTGCTGTGACTCCATTGACGTCTGTGGATCAGTCGTTGGAAAGGTAAAAATTATGAATATGCAATGTACCTACTTAGTTGGCATTTGTTATTTACTAGTTAATGTGATGACTCAGGTAGTTGATTTAGTTAGTGATCTAGTGAGATATATATGTCGTTAGATAGAAACATAGATACATAGGTACATAGATATAGTTAGATAGCTACTTAGATATGTAGTTACATATTTAGTTAACTACATATGATCTAGCTATTTAGTGAGTACACTGTATATATATACGCAGTTATTATCTTATTTACTTAGTTTGTAGTTAGAAAGTACTTGTTAGGTACTATCTATCGTCTAATTTGAACTAAATGATATGTGTTTTGTTACATGTTTGAACTAGATGGACAACCTAGTCACCATATATCATGGAGGCACCGTTGAAAGCGATCACTATGGATATGTTGAGTTTGTTGACATGCAAAGCGTGCATGTGCTATTCAATGATAGGCCTTCATTTAGTGAGATGGTTGCAAGGGCTCGAGAGGAGCTGCATTACCTTGGAGATGATGGCATTGCAGTTGATGGTGTACTACACCTAGGTTCTCCTCCCAACATATTCAGGTGAATAATCTCAATTGGTTGTGCGGATCAGTGGGAGAACTATGTGAGATCGGCTATCAAGAGCCAGCTGTAATGTTTAGACATGGTTGTGTGTCGAGTGTTAGTTGATCCCATCCCTCATGGGTTTACCCCAGCAATGGATCATCAGGCACACATCGACCCTCCCATTCTGGAACCTTATCTGCATATGTAGATTGCACCTATGGTTCCCGATGCTCAATCTGCCCCCAATGCGGTAGTTGGAGATGGTTGTCAGACTCATGTTTCCGTGGCAGATCCTCCTTATGAGATCTCTTTGACACACAATCATCCAAGTAAGTGTCTTAAACGCATGGTTTTTAGGAGCTTACCCCGTTCCTTACATCTATTTCTTTCATTCTTTCCTCATTTCTCTACTGATGTTGTAGGAGACATTCCTGAGAATGTGGATGTGCCCCCTGTTGTTGCGCAAGTGCACTTTGGAGATGGATTCCATGGCTCCAATAGTGTTGAAATTATGCATGATTCAGAGCCATATGAGATGGCTAGGGTTCTTGATTCTCATGATGATTGCCCTGTTGGAGAGCTGATGGAGAGTGATGTTGAGATGATGAGGCGTATCTTTCCCGGCCGTCGTGATCCTAGAGTTCACGAGTTCAGCGATCTTACTCATTCCAATCAGGCGTTTGTAGAAGGACGTGATGATGAGCTCCTGAGGCTGGTCCTAACATGGTAATTGAGAATGGGAGGGTGTTTAATGACCTCCCTGCTTTGAAGAGGTGGTTGCAGGCTTTTGCAGTGATATGAAAGAGGCCTTATAGGGTATTGTATTCATATGTGGAGCACCGTTACACAGTTGTGTGTGACAAGGAACGCTACCCATGGAGGGTTTGTGCAAGGAAGCAACAGGTAATCGAAAAATGGAAGATTACAAAAGTTGTCGGGCCACACAATTGTGTTGGCTATGAGCTGACACTGAGGCATCGGCAGTTGACATCTACCCTCATTGCCAAGCGATTGATGGGAATTTTGCAAGGAGAACCCAACATGAAGGTGAGGACAATTATCAGGACTATTGAGGTGTTGTATAGAGGATATGTGATAACTTATGATAAAGCATAGAGGGCTAAGCAGCGAGCATGGAAGATAATATATGGGGACTGGGAGGATGGGTATGAGTAGCTGCCAGTTCTTTTTAATGCAATCAAAGTGGTGAATCTAGGCATGCATTATGAGTACATCCCAAAACCTAATGCAAGGAAGGATGGGAGACAGATATTCTTTTGTGCCTTCTGGTGCTTTCCTTAGTGTGTCGAGGCCTTTAGGCACTGTCGTCCTGTCTTCTCCATTGATGGTATGTTCTTGATTGGCAAATACCAGGGCACACTTCTTATAGCCATATCCTGTGACGCGAACAATAAGTTGGTTCCTTTGGCATTTGCTTTGGTTGAGAAGGAGAACAATGATAGTTGAGGATGGTTCTTGAGGCTAGTCCGGATACACATGGTTGGGCCTAGCAGGGAGGTTGGCGTCATATCTGATAGGCACTAGGGCATACTTAATGCCGTGCGAGAGCAAATGGATGGGTATGCACCTTTGCACCATCATTGGTGTACATGACACCTTGCCGAGAATCTACTCCGAAAGGATGGTGTGAAGGGTAACTTTGATTTGTTCCAGGAGGCTGCTCGATAGCTTGAGGACAAGTACTTTTAGGAAAAATTGGACCAGGTCATAAACACATTAAATGCAGAAGGTAGACAATGGATCACAGGTTTGATGAGGCATTTGGAGAAATAGACGAGAGCTCACGACACCGGTGGATGGAGGTACGAGTTTCAGTGCATCAACATGGCGGAGTCATTCAATAAGTAGCTATTGGGGATACGTGGCATGCCTATGAATGCAATCGTTCAATTCACCTTCTATAAGCTTATTGCCTGGTTCAACGATAGACACGCTCATGCATTGCAGTTGCGTAGTGATGGAGAGATATGGGCTCCGAAACCAAAGGCACACCTAGAGAAGGCAAGAGAAAGGGCTCGCACACATGAGGTCACATGCTTTGACCACACCACTAGGACTTATCAGGTCGAGCATAGGGGTGGTATAATGTCCGACGGCGAGGTCCGAGAGTCGAGGATACATATGGTTGTCCTCCAAGATTTCAAGTGCACTTGTGGTAAACCAAGGCAGTACCACTTTCTATGTTCTCATTTGGTGGCAGCAGCTAGGCATCACAACTATAATATCGAGAGGAGGATTCCTCACGAGTTTAGTGTTGACACGCTTGTGCACACATGGAGCCCCTGCTTCGTGCCTTTCTGGGACCCTGGAGAGTGGCCTTCATATGATGGGCCGAAGTACATTGCGGATCCAGCTTACCGTTGGAACAAGCATGGATCAAGGCAGAGGACGAGGCACAGGATGGTTATGGATCAGATACCCGAAAGAACGAGGCGTGGGAGAGGAACTCCATTTGTTACTGACCCCGAGCAGTACGAGGATCAGATACCTGGAAGAACAAGGCGTGGGAGAGGAACTCCATTTGTTTCTGACCCCGAGCAGTACGAGTGCGACAAGTGTGGTAGACTTGGCCACAATTCACGAAGTTGCCATTGGCAGATTAGTGAGGTGGGACTATTGGTTGATTTTATTATTTTATATTTGTCGTATTCATTTAATTAATTATGCATGTCTCAATTTATGCTTGTATTTGTGTCAATTACTTATACATTTCTAAGTTCATGCTTCATTGTATATTGAAATTCTAATTCATTCACTTTTTTTCTAGGATGGAGCAATTCCACGTGCTCGACTCAACGTACGAGGTGACCCACCGAGGACGTCTCATAGCGCTGGGGCAGGTAATAATCTATAAGTTTTGTTCAAAATTTGGTGAGCGTACATGTGTTCATGAAGTAACAGAAGACTGTTTTATTCGATGTAGGACCCTCCGCTCCTTCATCCTAGAACCCACAATGGGTTCTTGGACATGCGGTACAACGACAGGTACACTCCTTTCCTATAAAGAGCTGGCCTGGATGTCATCTCTTTTCAGGTCCATCGTGGGTTGCCCAAGTTGAACTCAGCGACCATAACTATGTTGGTTGATAGGTATTAAATTGAATCATTGCCTCCATTCATGGCCATTTGTTCATGCAATTGACTTTTTGACAAGTAATCTTGCTTTGTCTTTAATATAGGTGGCGACCGGAGACTCAGCTTTCACCTACCTTTCGGAGAGATGACAGTCACGCTCCAGGACTGTCTGAAGATGCTAGGCCTAAGGATTCATGGCAACCCAGTCACTGGGCAGTGCAGGTCAGAGGGCTAGAGAGCACGAGTGGAGGCCTTCCTTGGGCGTGAGCTTGGCGAGCAAGGGGCTCGCACTTCTGGAGTTCCCATCTCTTGGCTATGGGAAGAGTTCATACAGTGCCCTGAGGAGGCAGATGAGGAGACAGTTGGGTACTACTATAGGGCGTGGATCCTACACCTATTTGTCTGTGTTCTCTTCCCCGATGCCATGGGTGATAGTGCATCCTAGATGTGGATCCACTACCTTAGTGACTGAGACCAGGCGGGTCACTATAGCTGGGGCTCTGTAGTCTTATGTTTTCTATACCAGCAGTTGTGCGAGGGGTGTTGTCGGTCTTTGTCCAACCCATCACTTGGTGGATGCGTGTACCTGTTATAGCTATGGATGTGGGCTTGTCTTCTAGTTGGCCGCCTAGAGGTTCTGGCTCATCTTGAGTGGTTCCAAGGTCAGCCTCCAAGTTGGCAGCCGACGTGGGCGTACCTTTGGGACCAGGTCAGGGTTTTGTACGCGAGGTTAGACCGGGTGTACATTGAGTTCATGAATGAGCTAGACACACTGATGGTGTCTAGTGTAAGTAAATTTTATTTTCCATGCTGCTTTGAAAAGGATTAGTATACCATCTAATATCTAGTTTGGACATGTTGCAGGTGGAGTGGAAGCCGTACGGTGGAGAGGGCGCACTTCCTTTTTAGTTGAGCAATGTTTGTGGGTTCGATGATGACTTCTATAGGATGAGGTGCCCTCTAATCTGCTTCTATGCTATCGACTTTCACCTGCTGAAAGGTCCTAATGGCTAGAGGGGGGGTAAATAACCTAATAAAAATTTCTACAACAACACTTAACAAAATGGTTAGACAATTTTGAGGCGAAGCAAGTATTGCGCTAGCCTACTCAAAATGTAAGCCACCTACCACAATTCTAGTTTAGATAGTATCTATTCACTCAATAGCTATGACACTACCCTATGTTAGTGTGCTCTCAAAGGCTAACTAAAGAGCCACACTAACCAAGCAAGCAAGCTCTCAAAACTAGCTACACTAAAGAGCTTGACAACTAGTTTGAGGTAAAGTAAAGAGAGTGATCAAGAAGATTATACCACCTTGTAGATGAAGGAACCAATCAATCACAAGAATGAATAACAATGAAGACCAATCACCTCGGAATCAATGATGAACACAATGATTTTTTTTACCGAGGTTCACTTGCTTGCCGGCAAGCTAGTCCTCGTTGTGGCAATTCACTCACTTGGAAGTTCATGCGCTAATTGGCTTCACACGCCAAACCCTCAATAGGATGCCACACAACCAACACAAGATGAGGATCACACAAGCCACGAGCAATTCACTAGAGTACCTTTTGGCGCTCCACCGGGGAAAGGTCAAGAACCCCTCACAATCACCACGATCGGAGCCGGAGACAATCACCACCCTCCGCTCAACAATCCTCGCTGCTCCAAGCCATCTAGGTGGCGGCAGCCACCAAGAGTAACAAGCGAAACACAAACACCAAGTGCCTCTAGATACAAACACTCAAGCAATGCACTTGGATTCACTCCCAATCTCACTATGATGATGAATCAATGATGGAGATGAGTGAGAGGGCTTTGGCTAAGCTCACAAGGTTGCTATGTCAATGAAAATGGCCAAAGGTATGAGCTATAGCCGGCCATGGGGCTTAAATAGAAGCCCCCACGAAATAGAGCCGTTATACCCCTTCACTGGGCATAACGTGGGCTGACCGAACGCTCCGGTCAGTTGACCGAACGCTGAGCCCCCAGCGTCCGGTCGCTCGTAGTCAGCCATGTGTCCCGACTTCAACGGTCATCTGCCTTGACCGAACACTGCTCCTGAGTTGACCGGACGATGAACACCCAGCGTCCGGTCGTTTACAGTAAGGTTCCAAAACCAGTTTTTGCCGACCAGACGTGTCCGGTCATGCTTGACCGGACACAGCCCAGCGTCCGGTGCTTGACCCTAATCACTGTGTCGACCGACAGCACGACCGGGCGTAGCCCTTCAGCGTCCGGTCATAGAGCAACCCAGCATCCGATCGTTTGATCGACGCCTGTGTCTTCGCTGCTACACCTGACCGGACGTGCCGGTCTAACCAAGGCTAGCGTCCGGGCACTTCTAGTGACCTCCTTCTTTTCTGTCTAGGGCACTGGTGGTACCGTCGGATTGTTCGCACTCTATGGGTGGACACTCCGCCGGTGGAGTTACTTACCCTTGCACCTAAACTTCACCACCCTTGATCAAATGTACCAACCACCAAGTGTATCACTTTGTGCACATGTGTTAGCATAATTTCACAAACATTTTCAAGGGTGTTAGCACTCCACTAGATCCTAAATGCATATGCAATGAGTTAGAGCATCTAGTGGCACTTTGATAACCATATTCCGATATGAGTTTCACCCCTCTTAATAGTATGGCTATCAAAGCTAAATGTGATCACACTCTCTAAGTGTCTTGATCACCAAAACAAAATAGCTCCTATGGTTTATACCTTTGCCTTGAGCCTTTTGTTTTTCTCTTTCTTCTTTCTAAGTCCAAGCACTTGATTATCATCATGGTATCATTATCATGTTATGATCTTCATTTGCTTCACCACTTGGAATGTGCTACCTATCTCATGATCACTTGATAAACTAGGTTAGCACTTAGGGTTTCATCAATTCACCAAAACCAAACTAGAGCTTTCAATCTCCCCCTTTTTGGTAATTGATGACAACCCTTTCACAAAGATATGAATTGAAATTCAATTGAATTCATGTTGCTTGCCCAAGCATATTTACCATGTGTAAAAGGATATGGACAAGTTTCATGAACCCCAAATGGTAGCAATTGCTCCCCCTACATATGTGCTAAGAGTTTAGATTGTAGCTTGCACATATGCTTAGATAGGAAATATAGGAGACAATGTCTACCAAATGATGCTAAGGTATAAAAGATGGACCTTTGAAGCGTGATACCAATCGGAGTGCACCAATATACCATCCTTAGCACCATGGTTAGCTCAATACCACTTGGAAATATTTGGAAATGAAAGTTATCTAGTGATTTCATTTCATCATTCAATCTTACAACTAACATACATCATACAAACATGGATGTTTAAATTTAATACTTGTGCCATGCAAGCAAACATATGAAATGCACATTCAAATGCACCATACAAGTTCATGAGCTTGCTCCCCCTACTTGTGTGCTCAAAATTTTAATTGATCCCTTTTATTTGTCATATCTCTCCCCCTATGTCATATATCAAGATATCTTTATGTTTCTTTCCCTTTATGATATTTCTTCCCTTTTTTCACTATCTTTGCTACTATCTTTGTTTCTCTCCCCCTTTGTCATCAATGACCACAAAGGTTCTAAATCGAGATTATCAATGTCAATCAATGGGGTGAGGATCATTTTCCCAAATTTGGTCCAATCTAGATTATTTGACAAAGATATTTAACTCGGTTTGATCCAAGGATAAGCTTCTTCACACCTCTAAATAAGGGTTATCTTGTACCATGTTGAGTTAAACACTTATAGTTCATTTTCTAGATTAAACACTAGGTTTACAAGCCCATAAACATGTCATATGCCATCACTAGATCAAGTCAAGCATAGATGCAATAGTGATACCATATAGACATCAAAATCATTTGATTTTCATGAATGAGCCTAATAAAATAGAACCACTTGAAAGGTCCTAATAAGATTGAAAATATGACTAGATGCACTAAACATGTCCTTATCAAGGATGTATGTCATGCCAATCAACTTTTACCTTGGATTGCTCGAAGGAGAGGCATGTCATATGAGTGGGGGTGCATCAACACATATTTGAGAAATCCAATATGTTCAACTAATTCCTTAGCTTGCAAAACCTTTTCTCATCCAATGGCTTGGTGAATATATCAGCAAGTTGATCTTCGGTGCCTACACTCTCAATGCAAATGTCCCCCCTTTTGTTGGTGATCTCTTATGAAATGGTGACGGACATCAATGTGCTTTGTTCTTGCAAGTTGAACTGGATTGTTTGTCAACTTGATTGCACTCTCATTGTCACATAGCAATGGCACTTTCTTGAACTTGATTCCAAAGTCACTCAAAGTGGCCTTCATCCAAAGTACTTGTGCACAACAACTACCGGCGGATATGTATTTGGTTTCGACGGTTGATAATGCAACACTATTTTGCTTCTTTGATGACCATGAAACAAGTGATCTTCCCAACAATTGACATGTGCCCGAGGTGCTCTTCCTTTCAACCTTGCATCCCGCATAATCCAAGTCGGAGTAACCAACTAGCTCAAACTTTGCTCCTTTGGGATACCACAAACCAACATTTGGTGTATGCTTCAAGTACCT
The DNA here is from genome assembly GCF_019320115.1 of Miscanthus floridulus. NCBI lineage: Eukaryota > Viridiplantae > Streptophyta > Magnoliopsida > Poales > Poaceae > Miscanthus > Miscanthus floridulus. The sequence continues at coordinate 60,631,366 of NC_089581.1, read as the reverse complement.
CAATATTCTCTTTGTAGCCTTCAAATAAGTTTCTCTTGGTGAGGCTTGAAATCTTGCACACATGCATACACTAAACATGACATCCGGCCTTGATGCGATCACATAGAGTAGGCTTCCAATCATGGACCGATACAACTTTTGATCCACCATATTTCCACTTGCATCACTATCTAAGTTGCCATTGGTTCCCATTGGTGTGCTAATGGCTTTACTATCAATCATTCCAAACTTCTTGATCATGTCCTTGATTTACTTTCCTTGACTTACAAAGGTACCATTCTTCAATTGCTTGATTTGAAGACCAAGGAAGTAACTTAACTCTCTAATCATGGACATCTCAAACTCATTAGCCATCATCTTTCCAAACTCATCATAAAAATCTTGATTGGTTGATCCAAATATGATATCATCAACATAGATTTGCAAAACAAATAGATCTTTTCCAATCTTCTTGATGAAAAGAGTGGTGTCAACCTTGCCCATTGTGAATCCTTTAGAGAGTAGGAAATCCCTCAATCTCTCATACCATGCTCTAGGTGCTTGCTTCAAGCTATACAATGCCTTCTTCAACTTGTACACATGGTTGGGCTTCTTGTCATCTTCAAAACCAGGAGGTTGCTCAACATATACTTCTTCATTGATATAACCATTGAGAAATGCACTCTTAACATCCATTTGATAGAGCTTGATGTTGTGGGCACAAGCATAGTCTAGCAAGATTCTTATTGCTTCCAATCTAGCAATCGGGGCATATGTTTCTCCAAAGTCAAGACCTTCAACTTGTGTATAGCCTTGTGCTACCAATCTTGCTTTGTTCCTTAGTACTATCCTATCTTGATCTTGCTTATTTCTAAAGACCCATTTGGTTCCAATCACATTGTATCCCTTTGGTCTTTCTACCAATTCCCATACTTGATTTCTTGTGAAGTTATTCAATTCTTCATGCATGGCATTCACCCAATCAACATCCTTCAAAGCTTCATCTATCTTCTTTGGTTCAATGGATGACACAAATGAGAAGTGTTCAAAAAATGATGCCAATCTTGATCTTGTTTGTACACCTCTTGAAATATCACCAATGATAGTGTCCAATGGATGATCTCTTGCAACATTGATTGGTTGGAGGATTGGAACTTGATCGCTTGCACTTGCTTGATCATTGGGTTGAGATAATGTACTAGCCACTTGATCTTGTTCATTGTCATGAGATCCACTTGCACTAACTTGATTTGTATCATCTTGCACATTTGAGTTAGAGAGCACTTGCACTTGATCATCTTCATCTTCATTCACTTGCCTAGGCCTCAATTCACCAATATCCATGTTCTTCATGGCATTTGAAAGTTGAATGCCTCTAACATCTTCCAAGTTCTCATTATCTACTTGTGAACCCTTGGTTTCATCAAATTCAACATCATGAACTTCCTCAAGAGTACCACTATCCAAATTCCAAACTCTATATGCTTTTCTTGTAGTGGAATAGCCAAGTAGGAATCCTTCATCACATTTCTTGTCAAACTTGCCCAATCTTGTGCCTTTCTTCAAGATATAGCATTTGCAACCAAAGATCGAAAATATGCAATATTGGGCTTTCTACCATTCAAGAGCTCATATGGTGTCTTTTCTTTCAATCGGTGACAATAGAGGTGGTTGCTACAATAGCAAGCCGTGTTGATAGCTTTGGCCCAAAAGGATTGACTCACATTGTACTCACTAAGCATAGACCTTGCCATATCAATAAGTGTTCTATTCTTCCTCTCAACAAGGCCATTTGATTATGGAGTGTACTTGGCCAAGAATTGCTGTCAAATTCTAAATTCATCACACAACTCATCAATTCTAGTGTTCTTGAACTCACTACCATTGTCACTTCTAACTCTCTTGATGGTTGTTTCAAACTCATTGTGAATGCCCTTGACAAATGATTTGAATGTTGCAAATACATCACTTTTGTTCACTAGAAAGAATACCCATGTGTATCTAGTGTAATCATCCACTATCACAAAGCTATATTTATTTCCACCAATGCTAGTGTATTGTGTTGGCCCAAATAAATCCATGTGCAATAACTCAAGTGCTTTACTAGTGCTCATCATACTTTTCTTAGGATGGGTGTTTCCAACTTGTTTTCTGGCTTGACAAGAGCTACAAAGCTTATCCTTTTCAAACACAATATCTTTCAAGCCTCTAACCAAGTCATGCTTAACCAATGTATTCAATTGTTTCATTCTAACATGACCAAGCCTTCTATGCTATAACCAACCCATGCTAGACTTAGTGAACAAGCATGTAGATAGTTTAGCTTCACTTGCATTGAAATCAACCAAGTATAGATTCTCATATCTAAAACCTTTGAAGATCAAATTAGAGCCATCTACACTTATGATCTCTACATCATCTACCCTAAATATGCATTTGAATCCAAGATCACATAATTGTGCCACAGATAGCAAATTGAAGTTCAAGCTCTCTACTAGCAACACATTGGATACGCTCATGTCATTTGATATTGCAATCTTACAAAGCCCTTTGACCTTGCCTTTGTCATTGTCACCAAATGTGATACTATCATAACCATCATTGCCATTGGTGTTGATTGAGTTGAACATTCTTGCATCACTGGTCATGTGTTGAGTGCACCCACTATCAAGAACCTAATGCCTTCCTCTGGCTTTGTAATTGACCTACAAAAGAAGATCAATTCTTTTTAGGTACCTAAACTTGCTTGGGTCCTTGAAGGTTAGTCACTAGACTCTTTGGTACCCAAATGGCTTTCTTCTTTGAGCCCATCCATGGTTTACCAATGAACTTAGCCTTCACACCATTTGTACCCTTAGTAAGCATATAGCATGAATCAAGCTCAATGGAGGATACATTAGCATTTTTGCTCTTGTTTTTGCATTCTTGCTCTTTGTGACCCACTTACTTGCAACTAGTGCAAAACCGACCATTGTTCTTCACAAAACTAGTCTTGTGAGGAGCAAAGGCCGCTTTGCCTTTCTTGGGGGTATAGCCCAATCCCTCTTTATAGAGAAAAGCTCTTTGGCTATCCAAGCACATAAGCAAGCGGTCCTCACCACCATAAGTCTTAGCTAAGGTGTGAGTGAGCTTAGTGACCTCCTTCTTGAGGTTCTCATTCTCAACCACTAGTGAGGCATCATAAGTGAGACCATCACTACTAGATGAGGTAGAAGTGGAAGTGCTACAAGAAGGGTTAGTAGGAACAACAATGATAGGCATTGATAGTGATTCATCAATTATATCACAAGTTAAACCTACATTGCAAGTTTCAACATGCTTCTTTTTATTTTGCTCATCAAGCAAAGAGGAATGAGCATTTTCAAGCTTTTTGTGAGCTTTGCCAAGCTTCTCATTGGCTTCCTCTAGCCTCTCATGAGATGCATTGAGCTCATCAAAGGCTTGCTTAAGGGCTTTTAGTTCCTTACGCAAGCTTTTGCATTCCCTTCTCTTGATATCAAAGTATTCTCTAGCATCTTCTAGCATGTCAATTAATTCATCCTTAGTAGGTTCATCATCATCACTATCACTATCATTTTCTTTTTTATGTTCATTATCATCAACATATTCTTCATCACTTTCATCATCACAAGATTGTACCTTAGTGGCCTTGGCCATGAAGCATGATGAAGATTCAAAGAGAAAAGGCTTCTCATTGATGGCAATGCTTGCAAGAACCTTCTTCTTGGTGGTCTTGTGATTATCACTATCATCATCATCACTTGAGGAAGCATCACTATCCCAAGTGACTACATATGAACCACCCTTCTTCTTCTTGAATGCCATCTTGTCCTTCTTCTCTTTCTTTTCCTTCTTGTCCTTCTTCTTGTTCTTCTTGTTGTCATCATCATTGTCACTATTGTATGGGCATTGAGCAACAAGATGATTTTTGCTTCCATACTTGAAGCACCTTCGTGACTCTTCTTTGTTCTTGGATGAAGACTTCTTTCTTCTAGCACGATAGCCCTTCTTCACCATGAACTTGCCAAATCTCTTGACAAATAGAGCCATCTTCTCATCATCATCATCATTCCATTATTCATCTTCTTCACTTGATGTTTCTTGCTTTGCTTTGCCCTTGGATGATGTGGCTTTGAATGCCATACTCTTCTTCTTCTTATCTTTCTTCTCCTTCTTTTCTTCCTTCTCATTATCATCTCTATAAGTATCATCGGTCATTATATCTCCCAATACTTGGTTTGGTGTCATGGTGTCCAAACCATTCCTCACTAGAATAGTTACCAATGTACCAAATCTAGAGGGTAAGCATCTCAAGAACTTGTGGGAGAAGTCCTTATCCTTCACTTCTTCTCCAAGTGCTTTGAGATTATTGATAAGCACTTGAAGCCTATGGAACATCTCCGGCACACTCTCATCATCCTTCATCTTGAAGCTTGCAAACTTTTCTTTGAGAATGTAAGCCTTTGCACCCTTCACGACTTGAGTGCCCTCAAATGACTCTTCCAACTTCTTCCATGCCTCATGTGCCATCTCAATATTTTTGACTTGCTCAGATGTTCTTTCATCAATTGCATCATGAATAGCACTTAGAGCAATGTCATTGTTTTGAAGAAGTACTTCTTTGGCCACGATGGGATTCTTCGGATCTTCAATCTCAATTTTTGTTTCTACCACCTTCCAAACCTTCCTATTAATTGACTTGATATAAGTTGCCATCTTGGCCTTCCAATAGGGATAGTTGGAGCCATCAAATTGGGGTGGCTTCTTGCTGTTGTTGATTTGAGCCATTTTAACACCGAAGGTTGTTAAGCCTCAAATAACGGTGACCTTGGCTCTGATACCACTTGAAAGGTCCTAATAGCTAGAGGGGGAGGGTGAATAGCCTAATAAAAATTTCTACAACAACACTTAACAAAATGGTTAGACAATTTTGAGGCAAAGCAAGTGTTGCGCTAGCCTACTCAAAATGCAAGCCACCTACCACAATTTTAGTTTAGATAGTATCTACTCACTCAATAGCTATGACACTACCCTATGTTAGTGTGCTCTCAAAGGCTAACTAAAGAGCCACACTAACCAAGCAAGCAAGCTCTCAAAACTAGCTACACTAAAGAGCTTGACAACTAGTTTGCAGTAAAGTAAAGAGAGTGATCAAGAAGATTATACTGCCTTGTTGATGAAGGAATCAATCAATCACAAGGATGAATAACAATGAAGACCAATCACCTTGGAATCAATGATGAACACAATGATTTTGTTTACCGAGGTTCACTTGCTTGCCGGCAAGCTAGTCCTCATTGTGGCGATTCACTCACTTAGAAGTTCATGCGCTAATTGGCTTCATACGCCAAACCCTCAATAGGGTGCCACACAACCAATATAAGATAAGGATCACACAAGTCACGAGCAATTCACTAGAGTACCTTTTGGCGCTCCATCGGAGAAAGGTCAAGAACCCCTCACAATCACCATGATCGGAGCCGGAGACAATCACCATCCTCCGCTCAACAATCCTCGCTGCTCTAAGCCGTCTAGGTGACGGCAACCACCAAGAGTAACAAGTGAAACCCATAGCGAAACACGAACACCAAGTGCCTCTAGATGCAAACACTCAAGCAATGCACTTGGATTCACTCCCAATCTCACTATGATGATGAATCAATGATGGAGATGAGTGGGAGGGCTTTGGCTAAGCTCACAAGGTTGCTATGTCAATGAAAATGGCCAAAGGTATGAGCTATAGCCGGCCATGGGGCTTAAATAGAAGGCCCTACGAAATAGAGCCGTTATACCCCTTCACTGGGCATAACGCGGGCTGATCGGACGCTCCGGTCAGTTGACCATACGCTGAGCCCCCAGCGTCCGGTCGCTCATAGTCAGCCATGTGTCCTGACTTCAACGGTCATCTGCCTTGACCGGACGCTGAACACCCAGCGTTCGGTCGTTTACAGTAAGGTTCCAAAACCAGTTTTTGCTGACCGAACACGTCCGGTCATGCTTGACCGGACACAGCCCAGCGTCCGATGCTTGACCCTAATCACTGTGCTGACCGACAACACGACCAGACACAGCCCTTCAGTCTCTGGTCACAGAGCGACCCAGTGTCTGGTCGTTTGACCGACGCCAGCATCTTCGCTGCTACACCTAACCGGACGCGCTGGTCTAACCGAGGCTAGCGTCCGGTCACTTCCAGTGACCTCCTTCTTTTCTATCTAGGGCGCCGGTGGAGTTACTTACCCTTGCACCTACACTTCACCACCCTTGATCAAATGTACCAACCACCAAGTGTATCACTTTGTGCACATGTGTTAGCATAATTTCACAAATATTTTCAAGGGTGTTAGCACTCCACTAGATCCTAAATGCATATGTAATGAGTTAGAGCATCTAGTGGTACTTTGATAACCACATTCCAATACGAGTTTCACCCCTCTTAATAGTACGGCTATCAAACCTAAATGTGATCACACTCTCTAAGTGTCTTGATCACCAAAACAAAATAGCTCCTATGGTTTATACATTTGCCTTGAGCCTTTTGTTTTTCTTTCTTCTTTCCAAGTCCAAGCACTTGATTATCATCATGGTATCATTATCATGTTATGATCTTCATTTGCTTCACCACTTGGAATGTGCTACCTATCTCATGATCACTTGATAAACTAGGTTAGCACTTAGGGTTTCATTAATTCACCAAAACCAAACTAGAGCTTTCACCTACCAGATAGGGTTGCACGCTAATTTGGAGTGAGACAGCTTTGGCCTACGGCTCTATTCTTGACTAGCGTTGACTTACACAAGTAAGTGTTTTGATATTTTAAATGTCTCATGATGGTCTATTTCTATTAATATGGTGACATGTACATGAATTCAAGTAATGATGACATACGTGCAGGTTGGATCATCAGAAGAACAAGAAGATTTTTGACTAGGAGAGGCACCACTAGTCCTTCATTGAGCAATGGGAGGAGATGCATGACAATGTGAACGGCAACAACGAGCCGCACATGAACCGTGAGTTCAGGTGGTACCAAGCTTGGTACCAGCATGCAACACGTTGTAGGCTGAGGGTACAGTGGATAGAAGATGACTACACTGACATCGAGTCCTCCGATGATGAAGGCACGGCGTACGACCAATCGACTCATGCAGAAAGGCAGGTGGAGGCAGGACCAATCTTGGATAGAGTGGTAAGCCAATTGCCTTATTTTTCTATATTAAGTTGCACAACAGTACATTAGGCGTTCTTGGACCGACATTAGGAGTTATCTATTTTAGTTAGTGCCACCTTTGAGCCGTATCACCCTTATAATACGTTAGATTCTTGTACAAAAGAAAACCAAACCTATTGCTATCTGTTCAGAAGTATTATTACTAAGAACTTTGTTGTAGGGCAATACACTCAAATGCTCAGTTGAAGAGATTGAGCGCATTCGGCTGAGAGTCAGTGACAACTACATACTTGGCTTCCTGGACGTAAGATTAAAAATATTCTTTCAAACATATCATTAATACGTTAGATTCTTTCAGTTAATATAGTTTTGTACAACAGAGGCTGTCACGTCGTCTACGCCGTGCGGCTGGTCATTGTGGTTGCAGGACAGACATGACGCAAGACATGTACATTCCTTCCGCAAGCAGAGGAGGCTTGGGTTCCTCTAGCCAAGCAGCTATAGGGGATGGGGATGAGGAAGACAATGGCGACGACGTGGACAAGAGGCACGAGGAGCTTGGCCCCTCTCAGCTCCATGACGCTCCCTCGACTCATCCTACACTGCCTCTAGGCACTAGGCGATGCCGTCCGCGTGACCCTTACACTCCAGCTATGAGCGCTCTGGGTCACAAGGGTAAGGGCAAGAGTAGGAGGCAGTGAGGGATTTGGTAGCTGTTAGTATGCACTATTATGGATTTTGTATTTACTTTTCTATAACTATTTGGGACTGTATGGATATTGTCTCTATTTGGACTATGCATGACATATTATGTTGGTTGTGATATTCGTTGTGGTTGCATTTTGCTCCTTGGATGATTAAATATTTGGAATATATAATGATGTCTCTGTTTGTAACTGTGGATGCTCCTAAAACAAGGGAAACTCTTGTGAATTTTTTCCGTGAAACATTAATCATACTACACTGCTACAAAGGCACAAATGTAGTACACAGATTAACTATAAATTTATTAGAACGTGCATAATCCAAATGTACCGTACATACGCTTTGTAGATGAATCTAGGGTTACCAAGCAACAGTGAATGAATCTATGCTTTTCAGACAATAAAAATAGACTTTTCAGATACAAGGACAACATCGATTTATCACATCACTGACATAGTACTGGCATGCAAGGAAGCACAACTCCACTCTATCTCCACCATCCATCTTATGACTGTTTGATCCAAGGGCCAAGGTGAAGAGGCACACGGATCGCTGACATGGCACATTGAGAGGCCTTCATTTCTCGTCTCAACCTATAAATAACCACTCACTCCCTCTCATTCAAACACACAACAAAGAAGAACACTCCTCAGTATTTTCTTTCATTGCAGTACCAATGTTTGGAGGGTGGTCTAGAGGAAGAGGAAAGGGGAAGGGAACTACCATTAGGTGGGAGGGTCCTCTTGGTCCCGATTTCTTTGAGGAAGCTCTTTATGAGAGGTTCCTAGTTGAGAGCAAAAGTGATTTCACCAAAGAGGCACCATTGAGAGGATACGATGAATAGAAAGAAGAGTGACCAAAATGCATGCATGGTGAGGATTGCCTAGTGCAGATGTTCACCGAGGGAATAGATGGAGGTCGTCGTTTCTTCAAATGCCCACGAGCATGGGTAATTGCTATTACTATTTGTTTCTTCAATATGTTCCTCTTGTATATAACTTACACGACATACTTATTGTAGTCTTCTTTGGCTGAAGACAACTGTGGGTTCAGTAGGTGGGTTGATCCACGACCTATTTATCCGCATGTGGAGTACATCTACTACCTATAGGACCGTATCTTCGATCTAGAAAGGGAAGTTAGTAGCGGTTACAAGGACGATGGACAGGACGACAACAACAATGGTGCTGATTCATAGGTGGCACTCTGCAATGATCCATATTGGACCTACCCTAACCACAAGAACAAGGAGCCTCCCCTGTCACCCCCACCACCACCAACAACAATGGGAGGCTACTATGGAGAAGGTGCAACACAATTTGCTATGTGGCCACACTACTAGGACGACTTTATGTTACTCGCATGCCACATCTATGTGTTTGTTGTTTGGTTTAATAACCTAAGGCATGTTATGTTTAGTCGAAGGAAACTCTGTACCCAAGTTCGGTACATGTTCTCACATGCCATTTCATTTGTTTCATATGTTGAATTATATAATGACGTACGTCGTTAGGTTTTATTTGCAGCACGTGTTCACATTTTAATACGTCCGTATCATTAAGCGGAATATTAAGACCATAAATAATGAAAACAACCACATAATGAAAAGTTCAATACTATGTCACATTACACAACATATTAATACTAAAAGTACGTGCCGATAGTAGACATAGGGGCAAATGCACTTCGAAATCCTTAGTCTAAAACGTACTGAGTAAGCAACTCATCATCCGAGTGCCAGTCCTCTACTACAACCCTGTTGCTGTGGCTAGGTGAAAGCTCTAGTTTAGTTTTGGTGAATTGATAAAACCCTAAGTGCTAACCTAGTTTATCAAGTGATCATGAGATAGGTAGCACATTCCAAGTGGTGAAGCAAATGAAGATCATGACATGATGATGGTGATGCCATGGTGATGATCAAGTGCTTGGACTTGAAAAGAAGAAAGAGAAAAACAAAAGGCTCAAAATAAAGGTATAAATGGTAGAAGCCATTTTGTTTTGGTGATCGAGACACTTAGCGAGTGTGATCATATTTAGGTTCGATAGCCGTACTATTAAGAGGGGTGAAACTCGTATTGAAATGCGGTTATCAAAGTGCTACTAGATGCTCTAACTCATTGCATATGCATTTAGGATCTAGTGCAGTGCTAACACCCTTAAAATGTTTGTGAAAATATGCTAACACATGTGCACAAGGTGATACACTTGGTGGTTGGCACATTTGAGCAAGGTGAACGTGGTCACTGTAAGTGACCGGACGCTGGTCTCTGAAGGACCGGTGCGTCCGATCAGTAGCAACAGAAGTAGCGCAGCGTCGGTCGTCGACTAGACGCTGGCACTGAAACGATCGAACGCTGGCTGGCTGCGTCCGGTCACACTAACATGGTCATGCACAGGGGAGTCGCTGTGTGACCGGACGCTGGGTGAGTCCGGTCAAGCATGACCGGACGTGTCTGCTCGTGAAAAGTCGTCTCTGGACGCTTATTGGAAACGACCGGACGCTGGGGTTCAGCGTTCGGTCACTTTGAGCTGCTGCATCCGGTCATCACTTGACCATTGAGATCGAGCGCTCAATATTTGAAGAAAGGGAACACGTGGCACGCATCGTGTGACCAGACGCTGAGGTCCAGCGTTTGGTTAATATGATCGGAGTGTCCGGTCACCCCGTGTTGTGCCTGGTGAAGGGGTACAACAGCTCTATTTCATGGGGGCTTCTATTTAAGCCACATAGCCGGCTCAAGCTCATCCTCTTGGCCATTTACATTAACATAGCAACCTTGTGAGCTTAGCCAAAGGCCTCCCACCCATCTCCATCATAGATTCAACATCTTTGTGAGATTGGGAGAGAATCCAAGTGCATTGCTTGAGTGTTTGCATCTAGAGGCACTTAGTGTTCGTGTTTTGCTATGGGATTCGCTTGTTACTCTTGGTGGTTGCCACCACCTAGATGGCTTGGAGCAGTGAGGATCGTCGAGCGGAGGTTGGTGATTGTCTCCGGCTCCGATCGTGGTGATTGTGAGGGGTTCTTGACCTTTCCCCGATGGATAGCCAAAAGGTACTCTAGTGGATTGCTCGTGGCTTGTGTGATCCTCATCTTGTGTTGGTTGTGCGGCAACCTATTGAGGGTTTGGCATGTGATGCCAATTAGCTCGTGAACCCCCAAGTGAGTGAATCGCCACAACGAGGAGTAGCTTGCCAGCAAGCAAGTGAACCTCGGTAAAAAATCATTGTGTTTATCATTTGATTCCGAGGTGATTGGTCTTCATTGGTGTTCACTCTTGTGATTGATTGGCTCCTTCTTCGACATGGCGGTATAAACAAATTGCTCACTCTCTTTACATTACCGTAAACTAGTTGTCAAGCTCTTTAGTGTAGCTAGTTGTGAAAGCTTATTAGTTTGGTTAGTGTGGCTCTTTAGTTAGCTTTTGAGAGCACACTAACTTAGTGTAGTGTCATAGCTATTGTATGGATAGAAACTATATAAACTAGAATTGTGGTAGGTGGCTTGCATTTTTAGTAGGCTAGCGCAACACTTGCTTCGCCTCATAATTGTCTAACCGGTTTGTTAAATGTTGTTGTAGAAATTTTTAATAGGCTATTCACCTCCCTCTAGCCATTAGGACCTTTCACTAGGCTCACCTGCATTTCTCTGACCTACCTGTCACCTGTAGTAAGCAGCCTCCGCTTCATCTACGACCGCTGTGGCCTGAGTGAAGAGCGCGTCGTCATCCTCCTCCGCCTGTAAGTCCACCTCTGCTAGACCGATGAGCTCGCTCAGTTTGCCAGTGTCTTCCTCTGCCTGCTCCGCCTGCAACCCCGCCTCTGCTAGAGCGATGAGCTCGCTCAGTCTGCTAGTATCATCCTCAGCCTCCTGTGCCTGCAAGCCCACCTCTGCTAGAGCAATGAGCTCACTCAGTCTGCTAGTGTCGTCCTCATCCTCATCTCCCTCATCAGACAACACAATCGGTGAATGAATGGTACGACCAACTCAAGATCTATGCTCATCTAACTTCTTCTCCTCGTACCTTGCACGAGCTAGCTCTGTGGCATGTTCCTTGCTGCAACCAATCCCTTCATGTATAAAATGCAATCAGTTAGGAACACAATTATATTTCATTTAAAATCATACAACGAAAAAAATGCTTTCAAGCACTCACTGCCACATAATGCAACAACATGCTCGTTCAAGACCTGCACCTATACTCTTGTCTCCTCTCTTGCCTCATTACTTGCCCTCTCCTCCTCTAACGTCATCTGCCTCTCCAATCCCCATTTGTTAAGCCTAATATTGATCGGGTTACATATACCGCGCTGTCTAGCAAACTCATACATCTTTTCTTTGTGATGTTTAACGAATAGGTTGACGTAGTCAGGTGCATATCCCCTCTTCTATGCAATTACTTGTCTCTTCTTTAGTTCATCCAAGAACTTAGCTTGACCATCGTAACATTCCCACCTGCATTTCCTAGTGCTCTGTTCAAATGACAAATTCTATCATATATGTCTTAGCAAAAGAAACAAAATATGATTTCATGTTTACCACAAAAATAACCAACCTTATCATACTCAACCATATGGCCGCAATAATGGCCTATTCCAAGATCCGAAGGGACTAGGCCATAGTTGGATTTAACACCACATTCGCACATGACAGGAGGTGCTTTGTAAATTACCCTTTCTTTCTTCTTTTCCTTAACCTTTCGCGGTTCTTCCAGCCATTGGTTCTTAGGACCATACAACCACTTCTTGAAACGACACTTCGCTATTGAAAACACCTAAATAAGTAGACATTACTACATGAACACATATAGCTCAACATTTCAACACATACACTTTGCACTTACTTCATGTTTGTTTGGACACACAAACTTCAATGTATTCTCATGTTTTATCATAGCTCAATCTCCAAAATCGCACAGAGGAGGTTCCTCGAGTCGTCTAACTACGGCTAGGTGCTTCTCCTTAGCCATCATTGGTGGAGGGTTAGGGGGGTGGAACCCACCGCTTGAAGTGCTCACGTGGATGTCTCCCTCTAAATCAATCATAGAAAAGGAGGTACCTAGGATCAAACTTGTCTACACCATCGATCCACTGAAAGAAAAAACACCTCTCACAGTCCTACACAACGAGATTCCAACAAAATATTAATAGCATACTTACACAAATAAAGAAAAATGATAGTGGAAATAATTTCTTACATTAAAACGACTGCATGTGTAGAAACAACGCGCCGCTGTGTTCGGATGTTTCGATTGAAAAACATGGGCCGAGAAACCATAGTCACAGTTAGGGACAGGGAGGTCAGGTGGGATATGCATCGGGGTATAATTCTCGAGGATGACCCCGTTTTCGTCAAAACTCCTCCCGAAATATTTCTTGCATCTAACAAAATGGATGTAATTTAACAAACATAAATCAAAATATCATAAATAAATGTCAATGAGAACCATAACTATAATACAACCAATTTTGTTCTAAGAACCCAAAGCAGTTAACATTAAACCATAAACCTAGGGTTTCCTATTTGATGCACAGCAATGAACCCATAACATAACTACATGCGCCTAGGTTTGCTAGCTTTTCCACGCCTTGGCATCATCCTACGGTTGTATAATACATATATTGATGGATACAATGAAACCTAAGTGATGACGATTATTACGTTCAAAAATCCGACTAATACATACCGAATCGATGCGAAAAAACTAGGAGGGGAGCGAGGATACCTTGCTCTCGAAGATCTACGGATCAAATCAAAGTTTCCAAGGTCCAATATGCTGATTTGTGAGGTAGGGTGAAGTGGGGAGAGAAAAAACCCGAGAGAGGGGAGAAAGAAGAGGAAGAACATTCGGGTAGGAAGGTTGGCCGGGGTTAAATGGCAGTGAGCTCGGTGCCCGTCACTCTAGCGCCGAGCTCGGCGCCAAGATCTACGGTGCCGAGCTCGGCGTCAGAGTGACTGGCGCCGAGCTCACTGCCATGTCATCTACCGTGCCTAGGAGCTCGACGCCAGCACCAATGGCGCCGAGCTAAGCTAAGGATTTATTTTTTGAATTCTTTCTGTCAAGGGTCTATTTGTAAGAAACTTTTAAAAAAAGGGTTAAAATGTAAAAAAATTGGGCGCAGTTAGGACATTAACACCTCTTGATACCTCCTGTTTTTGAAGCAACAAATTGAATACAAACCTCATTCAATTTTACGAGTTTCCACATATCATCCACTACAGTTGTCGAACTCGTGGTAATATCAAATTCTGAAAGATCTTGTAAATTCTTCGTATTCCCAATCCCATCAAGTAACTTTGTTACCCCATGAAACTTCCAAAGAGTAGCTATTGAAGCTTTGTGAGATGAACAATACCCAATGGTAGCTCAGTAGCCCTTGTTCCTCATAGGTCTGGTATCTCCAAGTCATTTAGGGCGTGTTTGCGACCCTGTACCTGGCCGGCCTGGCCAGCCCAACTAGCCTAGGCCTAGGCAGGCCTGCCCCAAGTGGTACAACAGCTCGTGTTTGCGCCTATGTACCCAGTGAGCCTGGCTCAGGCGAGGCTGTGTTTGTCATCGAAGAGGCAGCCGGGCTGAGAGGCTAACCGCCACCAACTACCACACCGAGATAGTGTTTATCATTTGGCTATGGTCGGCCAGGCCCATAACGACAAACAGAAATGGACATGAATGAAAGGAGAATGAGGTTGCTCTTCCATAACCATTACAACAACAAATCAAAGTTTCAGCATGAAATAGTTGGCCTCAGACATGCTAATTTAACAATTCATGGCATTACTGGCTATATGGGATAATCAAAGTCAATAAAGAAGAACAGAAGCATGGGTTAGTCAAGTTTTGAAGGCAACAAACGAAAAAGTTCACAGAAACAGATAAGAGACAGCAAAATGATATGTAGCCAACTAATGCATCGATCCATTGTGTCATCATTGGCCAAAATACAACAACCATCAGCCTTGGCAAGCCGAGAAGGGCAACAAGTTAACAAAAAGCATGTAGCCAGCTAATGCAGTCATCCTATTGTGTCATCATCGGCCTAATTAAAACAACAGCTGTGGCACATGAACAGCTTGAGTGACAGACCAACTACAACCATAAACAAGATCAAGATGATAGCATTTTTGCAACAGCCTTGCAGCCCAGGTGAATGAGGATAGATTTTAGAACCTTGACCTGTCACCAGTTCATGGGATGCTGATGCATCCCCATGAGGGGCATGAATTGGTAACAGCAAGGGTTCTTGAGGTACCCTTGCATTAAAATCTCTAAGAGCATCATCATAGTTGTTGTACTTCTGATAGATAGCCCCTTCTTCCCTAAGCACTTGCTTAGCACACTCATACCATGTAAAATAAATCCCAGGTTTCTTCCCTTCAAAGACCACATAGCAAGGAGGCATTCTCTAAAACCAACCAAATGTAGAACATGTAAGTGGTCTGAATGACATGCCTCAGTCGACCATTCAGTTTGAATGATGGTGAATATCATCGGCAACTTGATAAAAAAATTAGCCTCAGCTGTTATTTTCCTTGTTTAGTCATTGGTGGCTACCAAGAATTGTAAGAACCAAATAAAGAGACAAATAAACAACAGTTGCACTCACTGCCATCAGCCATCACAAGAAGATGTTGTTGCTGTGGAGTACAACTGAGCAAATAAAGAAGAAAGCACAACACTGTAAACCATCAAAACAAGAATAAGGTAGCCACCTCAAGTTTGTTTTATGCATCATAGGCATAAACAACAAAAAAGGCAACTAGTTATCAAATAAAAAGTAGCCAACAGAGGCTACAAATAAGTTTCTTACAATACCAAGTTCAGCCCAACAGCCAAGGGCTCAAATGTTCCCAAATCCTTGCCTATTGTTAGCCACCCTTCTAGGCAAACTACACCATCAAGGTCAAGTATCAAAAGAACAAGCAGACTACACAAAAGGTCATGTTGTCAAAAGAAGAGAGAGTGGGTGAGGGGGGGGGGTGGAGGAACTATACATCTCTATAGTCAACCCCCTCTTGGCATTCTAGCCCTTCATGTGTAGTGGAACTACACATAGTAGTTTTTGGCCAGGAAGGTCCTAAGCCAAAGGGCCCTGTGGGCATCACTCATGTTCACAAAGCCCCTGCCTTGGGCCTTATTGTCCAGGAGGAAGGTGTAGGAAACAATAAGTGCCTCCTCACTGAAGCCAGGCATCTCCATCACAGCAAGGTACAGATTGGCATCAACATGGGCAGGTCCAGTCTCCCTAAGAGCATTGGCCACATTGTTCACAGCATCTGACATGTTAGTCAACATGAGCATCTCCTCCTCAGAGAAGTTCCCTCTCTTCCTCTTTGGGTCAGCAGCTGAGGAGGTAGGAAGTAGTTCAGTGGCCTTGCTATCCCCTCCCTGTTCACTAGGAACTATGGTGTGGGTCAAAGGAGGACCATCAGCCTTGGCACCAACACTGTCAGCCAAGTTCTGCCCTAAGGCTTCACCAGACCCAAGTGCAAACTTGCCTGTGGCCATGGCATTAGCAAAGATAGCCTCCATATCAGTGTAGAACCTAATAGGGTAGTTAAGAAACTCTGCATCTTTAGGATGGTCCTACAGAGTTGGGCAAATGTAGTTTAAGAAAGGCAAATGTAGGTAGTCAAGGCAAAGACGAGATCAAACTGCTACCTTGCAGTGGCCAAGGTAGTGCTCTTGCTCAAGTATGATAACATGAGCCTGGTCATCCCAAAGAGCAGCACTAAGGTCCTTCAACTTGCTCACCCTAGCCCATTTCTACCTCCACTTCCTCAAGTGGTTGTACACTTGAGTTGGGCTAACAACCTCCCCACAGAACTGCTTGAGGGCTTTGGTCACAGAATTCACATCTTTATCCTAGAAAACCTTCTCAGGTCTGCTACCATCACTAACAAGGGCAGCCATCCTCCTTAGCATAAAGCCAGAGGTGGTGTTGGTCCACCTCATTGCCCTCACAGCCCCATTCTCAGCTATAGGAATAGCAACATCAACAGGGTTTGCTGCACCTGGAGCAGCACCAGCACCAGCACCAGCTGCAACAGGGGCAGCAGCACTAGCACCAGCACTAGCTACAACAGGGGCAGAACCACCATTGATGAGCTGCTCCATCACTAAAGTACCAGCAATAAACCCACCCTCAAATGCACCTGAATCCATCCTAGGACTGGCATGTAATGAAATCAACAACAGAATTAGTCAAGAACAGGCTGACAACAATATTAACAGTTGTATGAACTAACCACAGACTAATAGATCATGAAGAACAGAATGTTTCAAGAACAGAATGAATGAGGCATAAAATTGGTCTCAGCTTTGTCCACCAAATTATTATATCACCATCACACACATGAGTTCCATAGCAGGGTACAGAAACTAAATTCAAGAACATATTACATCAACTAGTGTATGTTCCCCTCCCTTCCCACATAGCATTGCAAATGGAATCCCTTATTTCAGCCGTGTCAACAGAGTCTTGGTCCAGATGGGCTAGGGGCAGGTTGGTTGGATCAGCAGAAGTAGTGAAACCTTCCTCATCAGGAACTACTTCATCAATGCCAAAACCTAGGATCTAGTTATGCAAAATGGCACAGGCAACTACAAGCTTCACTTGTGTCCTATACTTGTGGAAGGGTTTGTTGTCCAAGATCCTAAACCTGCCCTTCAGTGCACCTATAGCCCTCTCCACAATCACTCCAAGTGATGAGTGCCTAAGGTTGTAGAGCTCCCTTGCATTGGTGGGCCTGTTCCTTGGGCCATACTCAGACAAATGGTACCTAACCCCCCTGTAGGGAGGTAGGAAACCATTTTTGCATGCATACCCAGCATCTACCAAGAACATTTTACCTACACAAGACATCTACTGTGAGAGTGTGTGTTAATAGGTCATGGAATATGTAATTAGTGTTGGTGTGCAATTACCTTCTGGCAAACTCAAGCCATCTTCCCTGGCTACAGCATCTGCCAAAACAGTTGCATCATGGGCAGAGCCCTCCCAGCCAGCCAGGACATAAGTGAATTTTAGATCACAATTCACAACTACCATCACATTTTGGGTGGGATCCTTTTTCCTACCCCTAAAAGCTTGTTGCATACGCCTAGGAACCCTTGCTAGGAAATGAGTGCCATCTATAAAGCCAATGACATCCTAAAAAGTATGGGTCAGTCATTGCAATAGGTCTAATGTAACTAATGAACCCAGGGTATACAATTACCTTAAAATATGGATTCCATGTATGGCTTCCAAGAATCTTTGGGTGAGTGGTAGTGCTAGCTGGCTTTATCATTTCATTCCTAAGCTCACCCACAGCATACAACACCTGATGGAAGTGCTTGTGGACAGTTTGGATGGACCTCCTAAAGGACTGGTGGACAACCCTAAATCTTTGGTTGTGCCCTACAACATGTAAAAACATGGCAACCTGCTCTTCTACTGACACCCCCTCCCTATCAGTGATAAGACTCCTCTCTCTAAAAGTTCTCACTAACTTAAAAAAAGCAACTCTCTTCATCCTAATCATAGAAATACACTCTGAATCAGTGGAATTGTATATCATTCTCAGTGTTCTCTATCTATGCTGTTCATTTTCATCCCTAATCAGGGCTAGTGCTATAGGATCAGGCAGTGGGGTTTCAGGTTCAGGGGTTTTCCTTTTCAGCCTAGTGGATACAAAGGTAACCATAACAATAGTCAAGGCAGCTGCCTTCCTACACAGCAGTCATGGCTCAAAGACAGATCCATCTACAAGCATGTAAAAATGTAATATGATTTCAGTTAATGAGCCTTGCTAGGCATCAACATGACTGTGAAATGAATGCATGCCAACAAAAGCACGGCTGCATCTTTATGTGATGCCTCCCAGTACTATGTGGACAACATCATCGACCAATGATGGAACAAAAAACTCAGAGCAATAGTAATCAGAAACAGATCAACATCCCTAACAGATCAAGAACAGCAAGGTACAAGTAACACTAACAACTGTATCAAACAGTTATGAACAGCAAGGTACAATACAAATCTGAAACAGATCAACAACCCTAATAGATCACGAGCCCAACAGATCAAGAACAGCAAGGTACAAGTAACTCTAATAGGAGCATGAAGCAGTTATAACAAGTATGAAACCCTAACAGATCATGAACAGCAACGAACAAGAAACCCTAATAGGTTCGAGAAGCACCACAAAAAAGAAGATTAGGGGTCGATTTCACCTTGGCTCGGGGTCCAAACAACAGAGAGGAGGCAGATCTAGAAGTAGAGGATGCAGATCGGGAAAAAGACGAAGCAGATGCAGACGGAGAAGAAGAGGAACACCGCTGCCACGGAGTCCCAGCAGCAGCCGGAGCGGGGAAGCGGCGAAGAAACTTGGCGCCGGTGACCTAACCCACAACCAGCCGGAGGTCGTCGCCGCCACCGCCACGCACCACAACTCACCGCCGGTCTCTCACGAGGGAGGTGGAAGAGCAAGCACTGAGTGGAAGAAGGAGAGAGTGGAGAGTGGGAACCCGTATATAAAGGCCGGCGAAATCGCCGCCATTTCGCTTCGCGCGCGGCGGCCAGAGCGGGAGCGGAGAGCGGGGACGCGCGCGAAGACGTTTCCCCTTCCCGCCAGAGCCTGCGTGAGCCACCCCGCCGCCGCCCAAAATCACCCACGTACGTCGCAGACGAGCTCGGCTCTGAAGAAACGAGGGTTTCGGTCGTTTCCAGAGAGCCAGGCGGAGAGGTCGAGTGTTGCTCTGCGAAGCCAGGCTCGTTTGCGGGCCATCGACCACAAACATGGCAACTTGCAACCCACGGGCGCAGCCGGGCCTCCAGGCCAGGGTCGCAAACGCGCCCTTAGCTTGACGATTTTGAATAGAATCTCTAATATCAATGCATCACGCCGGCTCAGGTATTTAAGGTGGGCAACACTGGCGGAGCCAGAACAATGGCCAAGGGGGGGGGGCTAGATTGAACACTTAGACTGATTTCCACGGTTATTAATAGTTTTGTCCCGATCAACATCAATAGCCACCTTAAATCTTTATAGTTTTGTGCAAATCAAGGGGGGCCGGGGCCCAGGTTGGCCTGAACGTGGCTCCGCCAGGTAAGTCTGTCTACTTTATTAAAGTTGTAGTGATCCATACCAGCACCCCTAGAAATAAATAAAACGTTCAAACCAACTAACTCGTGCAAACTTAAAAACTATCAATCAGGACCACTAGATGCTAATCTAATAGATGGGGTAAGAGGTGGGATTTTTTGCGCTTAAGCCCCCCACCCGCCGGCCTTTTTTTGCGCTTAAGCTCCCTCACCCTATCCATTGGATCAGCATCTAGTCATGATGGATAGTTTTCAAATTTACACAGATTGATTGATTTGCACATGATATGTTGCCTTTAATAGGACCAAAGGCAGTCAAACATGGCACCTTTGTTTAGGGGGAATATGAACCTAGACGTTGCTGTAGTGACCAAATTGGTTAGAAAACGAAGAAGCTTAGGCCTTGTTTAGATTGGGGCTAAGAATCAGTATTTGGCACTGTAGCACTTTCGTTTGTATTTGACAATTATTGTCCAATCATGACCTAACTAGGCTCAAAAGATTCATCTCGTAATTTACAATCAAACTGTGTAATTAGTTTTTTTTATCTACATTTAATACTCCATACATGTGTCCAAAGATTTGATGTAATGGAAAGAAAGTGAAAAAACTTACAATCTAAACAAGGCCTCGGTGTTGAAGCAGAAGTACATTTGCTGTCACTCGTTTTACATGGACTAGTGCCAAAGAGGTGGAAGCAAAGCATGAATTCAGGAAGCTAGTAGACTCTAAAGACCAAAGTCGGTAGTTCTCAGGCTCGAAAATTTCTGCTGACTTATCTAGTTTTCATGACGCTGTCTCTCAAATATGGGAAAATTTCTTTACCTCCTGAAGTTAATGAAAATGCTTCTGAATCTATTGGTTGTAGGTTCACAGTTATAGGGAAAATTGAAAGAACATGGAGTCAAACAACTAAAAAGGATTTGAGTATTACAATGAAATGCATGATTACAAGGAGGGATTATCATATCCCTTGCATGGAATGGCACCACAATAGCTACACGATCAAAGGAAAAGTATACATATTACTCATTTATTGACGGGTAACGATCATTAGACTACTGATGGATCTTGCTTCATATATATTTACTATTTTAAATTGCATTCGTCTCGTTCTTGTGTTCTCGATTCGCTTGCAGAAAAGTATTTTCGGCTAGATTAATACGTTCTGCGTGGTTGACAACCAATGAAGCAGTTGTGTAACGATTGTGGAGACTTGGCTGGAAGCTTAGATGGTAAACGTAGAGTTGTCCGCCAGTCAAAGTTGCGATAAGTTCTATAGACATACAACAGTGTTGTTCGAAATGGACACTTCAAATACAGGAGAAGTGATATAAATAGATGATACTTCGCACAAGCGCGCAGTACTGCGAAAAGCAGCTACTCGTCTTTTGCCTCTGGATGAGGGTCATGAACTCATGATCATGACTCAGTGCTGGTTTAGTTCCCAACTAAGACTTTGTTTAGTTGGCGAAATTTTTGACGAAATGGTACTGTAACACTTTTATTGTTATTTAACAATTAGTGTCCAATCATAGTCTAATTAGGCTTAAAAGATTCGTCTCGCGAATTTCGTCTAAACTGTGTAATTAGTTTTATTTTTTATTTATATTTAATGCTTCATGCATGCGTCCAAAGATTCGATGTGACGGAAAATCTTAAAAAAATTTGTAAAATGGAAGGGAACTAAACAACACCCAAATTCCTAAAAAGTGATACAGTAGTCATCACATCGAATCTTACGATACGTGCATGAAACATTAAATATAGACGAAAAAAAACTAATTACACAATTTGGTTGAAAATTGCAAGACGAACGTTTTAAACCTAATTCGTATTTGCGCCTCCCGTATTCCGCAGCGGACTGTCTGCTACGTCGTCCTACCCTAGAGCCTAGCAGGCGAGCACACGCTAATCTCGAGGCGAGACGGGGACGCGAACGCGGTGGCGAGGCCGCAATAAACTCCCCGTTTGGACGCCATCAGTGCGCCATAAATCGGCGCCACCTGTTAGCTGGGCCGTCCATGGCATGCTGCTGCGCATCTATGGCCATGTTTAGATTGAAAGTTTTTTCAACCTGATGAATAGTATCACTTTCGTCTTATTTGGCAAATATTATCCAATCGTGAACCAACTAGGCTCAAAAGATTCATCTCGTGATTTCCAACTAAACTGTGTAATTAGTTATTTTTTTTACCTACATTTAATACTCCATGCAAGCGACTAAAAATTGATGTAATGGAGAGAGAGTGAAAAAACTTGGAATTTTGAAGGGAACTAAACAAGGCCTATGGAGCGCTAGCTGCCTCTGCCTGCCGCCCCCTCCAATAATTGTCGTCTCTGTTGGGCACAGCAGGCAAGAAAACGATGGCGTCTGTCTTCCTCCTCGATGGCTCGCCCTATCGGCCTTCCCAGGGCTACACATGCTACTCGCCCCCGTCCATCAAAATTCATTGCGAGAATTGCTTGCCGGTCAGACGAACCACTGAAGCAGGCGGCAGGGCAGCCGGCAGGGCAAACCCCTACACTACACGCCTCTGCCTCGCCCAGAGTGTCATTCATGCCCGCTGTACTGGCACGTCGTACTAATTGCTAGTGCTATTGTGGCCCGTGGCCCATGGCCCGGCCCCGTCTCTACCCCCTCTGTTTTTCTATCCATCTTTTCTCTGTTTCGGCCAGACCGCCAGAGTGTGCAGTGCAGTGCAGTGCAGTGCAGCAGAACGGCAAGCGGACAGCGACTCGCGGCTTTGTTTGGACGCGGCCAGCGGCCAAGACGCAGTTGCCACTTGACGGCAACGGGTGTTTCCTACAGGCAACAGCCTCGCTTGGCTTGTTGCCGTGCGGCCGGGTCGGGTCAGCACGCTGTAGGCAGGTCAAATGGGCAGGAACCGCGGCGGCAGGCGAGCACAGGTGAGCATTTGTCCATCATTGTGGAGATCAGGCCGCACACATGCTCGGCATGCAGCCTGGCCCTGCCCGGTGCCCGGTGCCCGCCGCCTGCCTCGCAGTGCAGTTCAGTGCAGCGCGGCAGCTGCGATTCTGGCTTCTGATCGCCTTTTTGTTCTTTCCTAGGGAGAAAAAAAGGAGCGGAGGAGATGCGGTTCAGATCGGCTCATCATCAATTCATCAGCCGTGGCTGGCTTTTGGCCGGAGCCTTTGGTGGTTCCAGGTTACTAAATGCATTGCCATTATATACGTATTTTCTTTTACAGAAGCCCAAGTGTGTGGTATGCGGTCACGACCCAACAACCAATTTCTAGTTTCTAGTGTGCCCGAACTCATTTTTCTCTTTTAAGCCCTTTCGGACGATGACGAGATGTGTAAAGCACATGACGAGCGAGAGCAATACGCGTGGTCCCAACTCCCAAGTTCGGTTGCCACACAAGGGCTGGACCGACCAACGTCAGGGTCAATCCCTGCCTGTGCCTGGCCTCTTGTGCAGCACGCCTGCATCATCCAAAATCCAAACGAAAGTGGTTCAGATTACCCACAAGGATGATGCGCAACAGAAAATCTACCGCTTTGATACAACGATTTCTCTTTCATCATAGAAGCCAAGACGAAAAGCGGCAGAAAAAAAAACCCTTTCATCTGTCTCAACTTTTCATCATACACCAACCGCCAATGCATCATCATTTGCATGGTACTACTGGAAAAAAAGAAGCTGAGGCCCTGTTTCCAAATAAGTCACCTACTTATAAGTTAAAAAGTGACTTATTTTGCCGAACACCACCAACTTATTAGTCACCCCTGCTTATAAGTTTTAAGTTGGTTCACCCCTGCTTAAGGCCCTGTTTGGTTTCCATAAGTCAGGTGACTTATTAAGTCAGGTGACTGAAAACCAGTGATTTATAAGTCATGCCTGTTTGGTTGTAGATGACTTATAAGCTCATTAAAGGTGTGGGCTCCATGCGAAAAAGGTTGACTTATAAGTTTTAAGTAAAGATGAACCAACTTAAAACTTATAAGCAGAGGTGACTTATAAGTTGGTGGTGTTTGACAAAATAAGTCACTTTTTTCACTTTTTAACTTATAAGTAGTGACTTATTTGAATCCAAACAGGACCTAAAACTTATAAGTCACCCTTTTTCACATGAGACCCACACCTTTAATGAACTTATAAGTCATCTACAACCAAACAAGCATGACTTATAAGTCACTGATTTTCAGTCACCTAACTTAATAAGTCACTGACTTATGGAAACCAAACAGGACCTGAATAAGATTGCGGCGGATCGACGCCGCCTCAGAATCCTTCCCTAGAGGCACCACCTCATCATTGGGGTAAAAGCAGACCAACTGCATATCCAGGGAAGTATAACCGTCTCCAACGGGCAAACCGCCTACCACCACTTATGTTTTTTTCGCTCTCGGTTTTTTTTCTCAACAGAAAAACTAGGTGTTCCTACCACAATGCAGCTTGCCCAGACAGCCCTAATCTGAACCCAAGGCATACAAGAACTAAACAGAACAGAATGTGCACGGGAGGCAGCTAATTACAAAATCTGGGAGAAGATGCCGGCGCACATTTTCTAAAGTCAATTGATCTCCAGCTGCCTGATGGCTGCCTCTGCCACTGCTTGAGCCTCGGCCTCGTGCTTAGCTTCCGCCCTATCATCGTCCCCATCCGCAGCCCTTGATTGCCTTGCCATGAGAATGTCTGATGATGTACTGCGTTCCACAGCAGCATTATTCCCAGTAGCAGAAGATGGCACTTCGCTGGTAGCACCGGCTGAAGCTTCCTTGCCTTGAGCAGGCAAATCAATCTTAACGGAAGGCCTGATTGCTGGAACTGGAGCTGCCAGTGATTCCTTTGGGGCTTGGGTTTGCACATCCTTCATCTGAACTGGGATTGCAGTTGATAGTGATTCCTTTGGGGCTTGGGTTTGCATATCCTTCATCTGAACTGGGATTGCAGTTGATAGTGATCCCACAAGAGGCTGGCGTTGTGCATCCTTTACCGAGACAGGAATCACAGGAGACATTGAACTCTTCCTTGCTTGGTATTGCACATCCTTTACCTGAACAGGGATCACAGATGGAGCTGTTTCCTTCCTTGATTGATCTTGCACATTCTTTAACTGAACATGCATCACAGGTTTCGGCCCTTGAACTGCAGCTGAGGCAAACATTGGAGAGGCTGGCCTCATGCGAACTGGAGATGCCATCCGAATCGGTGGTGGGTGGCTCATGAGTGGAGGAAGCTGCTGTGGGCGTGCAGACGGAGGTGGGAGAGGTGGAGCTGAGAACACAGGAACAGCAGTCCTAATTGTGACTGAAGGAGCCATGTTGTGGCAAGGCATACGGTAGTGCCCAACTGGCACATAGGGGGTTGCCTCTGCAGCTGGAAATCTTGACCTTGGACTGGGAGTGAGGCTATCCATGGCCCGACCAGGAATTTGTGATACACCATCAGTAGATGCTGGGGACTCTGGTCTGGATCTTGAATTAGATTTAGGGCGGAATAGAGGGAGAATCTTCGAGTAGCTGGACTGAGAAGATTGACCAAAAGAAGGCTTCCTCTCTGGCTGCATGGGAAATTTCTTAGGGAACGGTGAAACATGAGGATAATTGGCCATCGCCATCTTCTCCTTCAAGCGATAATTGAGGAGGGCTCGGGCAATCCTGATCTGCTCCTGCTCATCATTGTTTTCTGGCTCATTGGATGAATTCACTTCCTCGCGTACCACTGTCGCAGAGAGATGAAACAGTGTGAGGTGTCAATGTATGAATAAAGAATGTCATCCCAAGATATTTCACTTCTTTCAACGAGACCAAACAGAAACAGGCATAATGCACAAGATAAACTTGGTCCAATTCCACTAACATAGTAAGTGAAACCAGGTAACCTACTTGCTTAGCTTTTCACACTAGCATGACTTTTTAAGTATTAAAGGAAGATAAACTAATTCATGTTTAGCTTGATGAAGGGGTTCCAGATGAATTCAGAACATACAGTCCAAATTAATGAGAAGTAGCAATGCTAGAGATAAGATATCACCTGACTTACATATAATGGTATAAAACACAAAAGTACAAATGTTGGATGACTTGACTTGATAAAAATATAATTAGTTGAAAATTAGCTCAAATTTCTCATGATAAATTACTAAGTCAAGATTGAGTCAATATCCATATCCTAACCTAAAAAATATCTTTTCAAGCCATGGTGATACCAATTTTAACCAAGTTGCAATACTTCTCTTTTTGTCAATTATAGTTATTGCAGACAAACATGAATAAGCAACATTGCTACAATTTCATTCATCAATTTGCAATGCACAGAACGCAATGAGTGATACTCACATTGTTTCAGTGCTGACCATGCAGCTGAAGCAGCATTTTTTTCAGCCTGTTTCTTATTCTTAGCAGGATCACCTGTAAATGTAATACCAGCTAGCTCTACTGTGCATGTGAAAACCGGTAGGTGGCCAAGGCCAGATCGCTCTGTTGTATACAATGGCAATGGCGCCCCAACTCTTTGAGCTACTTCCTGCAGAAGGTTCTTATAAACCCCTGTTTCATCCTGTGTAACAGAAATCATCACCATAAGCAAGTGACTGAAATTACTGTAAATCAAAGAATAGAAGTTGAAGATGCAACATTCTATGAAGGTTAAAGAATAATCAATCACATAAAAATATTAAAGCCCAACCGACAGATTGTAGAGAATTTTTTGCCAGGGCAAACACCCGTTATACATTTAGTCAGTGAAAAAGCTTTTATTCCTGGTCATTGAAACAAAAGTAATTGAATCAGAACAAAAAGTAAGGGCTTCCAGAATGCTAAGGAAGATGACTTCGGGATCAAGACAATGCTAATCAGATAATACTTCAACTGCAAGGATTATGATTCAAATGATGCTCAAATAAGTTGAAGTGGTAGTTGAGCTGTCCACTAACTGACTATAAGAGGCAATGAATACAAAGGGACATCTACTAAAGTATAAATCCAAATCGCAAAACCATGATTCACTGAAGTAATAATCCAAACCGCAGAACCATGAGTCAGTTCCAAAATTAAACAGGCAGATAGTGGATATAAGCTAGCCAATAAAAAGAAAATAGCATTCTTGCAGATCAGTTCTGAATATATTGACACAAAAGGTTTTAGACAATAATGCCAGCAGCAGCTGAAGGAGAGAAGGTAGCTAACCATGAAAAATCACTGAGATCAAGTAGTGAGAAGCTACCTGCACACTACAAGGTAAGATCTACGGACCTTCAGATATTTTTTCATAAGAAGACATGGATGTTATAATGTCCGTGACAGGATACATTTCCAAGCTGCAGGACTATGAGCTCCATGCCTTGCAGCTAGTTATTATTTACCACCACATACCAAACCATAGTCACCTACAAAGTTTTCTCATTTTCTTTGATTTTGATCTAGAAGAATTAAATATATTTCAATGATCACGTCACAGTGAAACAGCAATCCTCCAACCAGGTGAATCACTCCTGTGATAGTCCAGACTCCAATATTTTACATACCCCCCCCCCCCCACCCCCCACCCCACCCTCCCCCCCAAAAAAAACTGATACAGTCAACTATGAGGATCATTGACCATGCCTAACATTTTGCTGACCCGATGTTCAAATTTATTCTAGCAACCAAACCATCCAAAATACGCATTGACCAGTGATAGCAACCTATCTACTTGGAGACCAATCTGAACTTACATGATACCGCAGGGCCATGTCACTACAAGCCACCTAATTTTGATCGATACATCAAAGTAAGAACAGAAATAATAAAAAATATCAGAAGTAGACCCCTCTGCCATCCAATTCCAGATCAGCCTTTTTAAAAATTATAGCCAAAAAGTAGCTGCTTTTTTATCATGTGGTCACAATCCAAACTCCCAAATTCAAAGAACAAAACCCCTGTGCAGAACGCCAGACCGACAAGAACACCCACCATTCAACAAGGCGGCCATCGCACTCGGCCCGCAGTCCTGCACCAAGAACCCTGCCTAAAAGGCGGGCAACAAAGCGACGTTCCCGCACTAGCACCAGCAGCTACACCCACATTGTCCCGGCCAAAGCCCAGACAGCAAACAAAGCACTAGGGAGGCGCGCACTTGAGGTAGCAAGCCGGCTCCCAGCACTGGCAGCAGCCCATGGCTGACCTGATCTGACCGGACCCGTATCGGCAAAAGATACCACGCATATCAACACCAGCACCACCCCTTCCCAGTTCTCACTGCCCTTGCCCCATGGTGGGCTGTGAGGGGCCTGCCTGCCACTAAACCACCGGGGCCCACCGGCATTGACCTGCGATGCCCCGGTTAGGTGCGGGCGGTCTCCAATTCAATTCCCCCCACCCACTCGCATTAATACCATGGCACCACTATAAAGACCGAAACCAAATCCCCCTTCCCCACCGTTTCACACTGAGTTTCCACGCGCTGGTTAATCCCGTTCCGTTCAAAACCCCGTGTGTATGTACTGCGTACCCTGCATTCCAACTGGGCTTCCAAGTCAAGCGTACGCGGCAACTTTTTAATTCCACCACCCATCAATGCGCCCATTAATACACAGGTTTGGCTAATCGGGGTTTAGCAATTAATGGCACGCGGACTTTCCAACTCGAGCACCAATAACGGTGCGAGGACGGACGGAACCCTAGCGGTAATTCCGAAGCTGTAAGAATTTCCTAATCGGCAGTTAATGCGGAGTGTATGCTTGGAGTCTGTTTTGACAAGGCTTTAAGTATAAACATCGAGAATATGAATCATGAATAACTTTTAAATTAAAGGTGAAAACTATATATGTATAGATTTACTTTGAAAAATATTTTCATAAAAATTTACATATATCCCTTTTTGATAAATATCTTTATAAAAAAAAATAGTAAAAGTTATATTTTAGAGATAGCGTCGCTGTCCATATAATCGCCCGTACTAAAAAAAATAAAGTCGTTTTAGATAAGGCTGGACCTGGATTAAATATTGGGAATATAAATCATGAATAAATTTTAAGTTGTTGGATTTAGAAATGTAAAAACCATATATAAATTTATCTTGAAAAATACTTTTTAAAAAATTAAATATATTATTTTTTAATAAATATCTTTATAAAAATAAGTAGTCAAAAATGCTCTCGAGAACGCGTCGCTGTCCAAAACACAACTTCATTATTTATACGGAGGGAGTATATATATTATCAGAAGCACCGTCGACGTTCCGGCGCGAGAGCACATCTAACGAGGGATTAAAGTATAGTGGCGTGTTAATGGCCGGCGCAGGGTACGAACAAGTTAAGAGGCTTGATTGCGCTTAGTACATCCATCGCGTAGAGTGGGGAACTAAGCTCTGTTCATTAACTAATCCGCGCCCACTTTTATAATACAAAATGAAATTACGGTGGCAAGAGTACGACATGATTGTATTTTGGTCAAAATAAAATAAAAGATGAGGAAGATTTTTTTTCAACCCGATGTCTGGGGGAAAAAATTAACCGGACTCGAGTATTGCGACTTTTTCTCTCGGGATCAAAGGAATCCCCTTTTATAAAAACAAAAAAAGAAAAGGCACCGAGAGAGTTTTTGGCACGAAAAGAGTTGCAGCTTTCCGTACCAATTATCCGCAGCAATTCATGCCGCTCAAGAGCCAAGCTATGACTTCATAGCTCGTTTTTTTTTTACCTAGAAACCAGATCAAACTACGAGAACGATTCAAAGGCAACGGGTAATGTATTGCTAAATCTATCCAAAATCGCCAACATTATGCTGAAATAAAAAAAAATACATGCCGCGGCGCTGGAACAGGAGTTATCACGAACTAAACAGTCAAACGAGACGCCATTTTTAACCCGAGCAAAACGCAAACGACTCGCCCTGGATAGTCAATAGCCCACGAGAATTCCGTGACGAATTGCAGTAGCAAATGGTTCGAGCGATCTACTTACGATCAATTATACTCGGATTAGAAACACCAGCAGATCCCCAAATTCCACCACCGAGAAGCGTTTGAAACAAGAACCGCGAGAAATACAACCAAAAAAAAAATACCACGACAGGAGAAACGATTCGTAGGGAAGCGAGGGGCACGCGGAGGAGGATAGGGGCAAGGTGGGGGGGGGGGGGGGGGGGGGGGGGGGGGGTTGCCCGCGCGGGCGGCTTACCAGGATGCGGGCAGCGAGCGAGTAGGACGGGCCGCGTCGCGCGAGCGCGGCTAGCGCAACCTCCGCGGCGGCGTGCTCCGCCTGGCGGAGCGTGGTTAAGAACCCGGGACTCTCGAACTGCTCCCCATTGAAGTTCACCGCCGCCTTGAACCGTGGCGCATGGTCGGGCCCCTCCCGCAGGCACGTGTAAGCCGGCAGGTTGAAGCAGCTCCGCTGGGCCAGCTCCTGCAGCTGGTTCTTGTACATGGCCGCCGACCTCCGCCCCGAGCTCCACCGCTACTCCGAGTGCCGGCCGCCGTGGCCGCAGACGACGACCCCGGGAGATCTGCCGTCTACGAGAAGGAGAGCTGTTTAGGGGGAGAAGAGAGAAGTGGTGCGTGTGGAACGGGAGGGGGCCGTTTATATTTTCTTTATTTATGTTTCATTTTTGGAAGATTTTAATGCCACTGCCTGCCTACGGTTACTACTCACTAGCCAGGCGGATGACAGCTGGGTCCCAGCACCAGGCACGCTCCATTGTATGTTCGGGTTTTCCCCCTGAAAAGTACTGACCGATAAACCTAAATGTTAGGCTTGCGTAATTGTATTTGCATTTGCATAAGCATAAGCATCGTGTATTCATATATGAGCATTTACATGTGAAATATATAATTGAAACATGTGAAATATGTCTTGTTATTTTACGTTTTCATATGTATATGCTTATGATCATATATGATTAAGTGCAAGTGCTAGATGTTGGTCACTAAAACACCTTAGCTACACTTAGGATGCCTAATGAAACAATGTTTATGCGGAACACTTTACATAATTAAGCTCCTAAGTGATGACATGCTTAGTTTGATCTAGGAAGTACTTATGTGTGACTAATGTATGAAATGCTTGTGGGACCTTAGGAGTACCTTAAACATGTTTAGAATGTCACTAGGAACAACTTTGGTATTTATGACTAAGGCTAGTTTGGTCTCTAAGTCATATCTATAGTATAAATTACCATTTTCATGATGTATGTTTGACCTATATTGAACTATAGCATAAAGTGTTTGCATGGCTATGTACCTTTAAGCAAAGTTGTAGTACTTGAGTAGTCTAACAACTTTTATTTTTTAGTCATAGGCTAATTCAGCTCCTAACATGCTTGGATTTGGATCACAAAAATCAATGCAGTGCTGTTTTTCAAACTTAGAAAACTTTCTAAGTCAAAACTGAGTTTACAGTTTTGATGTGTCCTACTTTGTGATGATGTAACTTCCAAACCTTTACGAATTAGAGGATGATTTCTAAAACAATCTTGTAGCCCTTACATAGCTCTCTAACTTTTATTAATGGAGTTTGTGCTAACTGACCACGGTTTACGAGTTAGGAGGGGGTAAATCTATGCTGTCAGGCGTTTGATGTCGGGCTTGATGGCCATCGCGTTCAGGCCGTCATGGCCGACCGCCGTCAGACCGCTCGCACCAGGTGGAAGCCGTACGCCGACGGCGTCCCCACCGGTCAGGCCGTCGCGGACACCTCAACGCCCTGCGCCTGATGCTTCACCTTGCTGACCCCGTTCGCTTCGCTTTGCCTCATCCGAGCCACGCAAAGCAACGCACTGCGCCAACGCCATTGCCACCGAGAGCATCGCCGCCGCGTAGCTCCTCCGCCGGCCAGCCATTGCTCAATTGCTCGCGCACGTAGACACGCCCTGCTCTGCTCTACTCCCTCGACCCATTTGTAGCCCCGTTCAAGCCAAGGTGAGGGCCTATTGGCCATTTCCGCCACCGCCGCCATGACTGGAACCTCGACGGACTTCGAGCTCACCGTGGCCCAAGCAAACCATCGTGTCTCTGCTTTTCCTTTCCTTCACCTCGTCTTCCCCGTGTCTCGTAGATGCTCTAACCCTAACTCGCCGAACCTCTATCCCTCTGACCTCACCGGCGCGTGAGCCTCACCAGAGTGAGTTCTGCCGCCGCACGGACATGCTCGCGGCCAGGCTTTCCTAGCGCACCCACTAACCCTAGAGTAGCCTTGATAGCCTCGCCTAAGCACCATGAGTCCATAGCCGCTCTCGCCTAGACCTGCCGTGGCCAGAGATAGCCGACGTACCTCCGCACAGCGCCGTCGTGCCACCATGGCCGACGACAAGCCATCTCTGGTGCGCTTCCATGCCAACCACCTACCTCTATAGACGCGGGAGAGAGTGAGGAACATGATGGTGGGATCGGTTTCGTCAAAAAGTTCGCCGTCGGTGAGCTAGCGCCAGTCAAACCACCTCCCCTGTCTCTGTGTGACTAACCAGTGGGGTCCGCTGACTACTGGGTCCCGCATGTCAGTGTCTGAAGTGGCAGGTTTTGTTTATTTTTTTTCTAAATTTTGTGCTAACTTTGGAAAATGATATCTAGAGCTAGGAGTGTCCAAATTGAGTGAACCAAATTTTGTTGGTTTCCTAATGAAGTGCAGTATTTGATAAAAATATGAAATGAATTAGTTCTGGTATTTTTCTAGAAGAATAAGATAGAGCTAGATAAATTCTTTTAAATGGTTTCAATCTTGTAAAATCTATAACTTGAGCTAGGAAAGTGATAAAAATGTGATTCCAATTTTGTTGGTCTTGTATGTTAATGTACTACCTGGGAAAAATATTGGTTGCATAGTGATCTTGCTAGAAATAGGAGTTTGCTATTTATCTTAAATAGATGTTAGATTCTTGTGCTATTTTTCATGGTAAAAATATGTATTCAATGAGCATAAAATTTATTGTACAGTGTTATTGTGCTATGATGAAGCCAAAAAAATATGAATTATGTTGTTGGACACTTTTCAATAGGATATCCTATTTATGCTATTTTAAGCCCTACTGGCTTGTTATTTTTTGTGTAGGATGTTCTACTTGTTTAAATGCTATGAAATTTAGCCTACTGGGGACATGTATAAGCTACTGTAATTTTTGTGGAATTTAATGTACACTTTTGCTATATGTTTATTATTTCACCTAATTATCTAAATAAATTAATAAAGGCATGAAAATAATTTATTTAGGAATGGCCACTATGTTTTGTAGTGCTCATTTGAGGTATGTTAACTGTTGGTAACATTGGTGGTGCTCTAAGTATCATTTTTGTATGTAGTGAAATATTATTTTCCCTAAAATTCACTTAGTGACTTTCTAGGTAGATTCTAGAGTTGAGCAAATTACTTGGTGAAGATGATGTTTGCTATGAATATTATCTATAACAAAGTTGTAGATAACTCACTTATCTAGCTTGTGTTAAATTTTCATGGTATTTGGTCAAATGGTTTGTGAGTTATGCTTATTCAAATTTGGTCTTCAGAACTTATAGTTCTCTGGAATTTCTGGACCAGGTTTGATAAATGTGTCTGTTTTGTCTTGTTAACTTGGGAATCATGCTATGATGATTAAATATGAATTGTATATAATTTCATAAGATTTCTAGATTGTCTTGTTACATGTCTTTTGGGTTAGTACAACTCCAGTTATAAGTTAAACTAGCAGCTGCTGTCTGCAGCCCTAAATCTGTGAATGCAGTGAATGACTTGATTGCTTTAGATGAGTTGATGTGATGGTTTAGATGCTTAGGCTAATTAAGATAAATTGTTAGTTGTAGGTGCTAGACCTCTTACTAAAGATGAACAACTTTATCTTAGGTTGTTAAAGCTTGGTGAGTGTGTAGTTCTTGTTTTCAAGAAAAGATTTATACCTACTCAGTAAAATAAATGTTAATCTTGTATCATCATGTCATTCATGTGTTCCTCTATACATGGCTGTATATTTCATCATCACCTTCCATCTCTTTTGCATTCATGACTCTTATGCTGTGCATATGCATGTAATAGGTGTTCCAGAGGGAGTCACTCTTCTGAAATTTGAGCAAGGACTTTCGGAGGAGCAGCAGCAAGTTCAGGAGCAGGAGGTGCAGGCCCTAGAAGGAGGAGTCAACAAAGAAGAAGTTCTTGAGTGTCCCGATCACCAACCTTCCTCTTTTCTGAAAGGCAAGCCCCGGAGCATTCTAAGTCTCCTATATTTTAAAAATGTTAATTTGAGTATCTTTATATGTTTGATGCATTAAGTGATAGGGGTTGGATGCAAACACTTATTGCATATCTATCTATTCCTTGTCCAGTAAATGTACCTTGAATCCTATTTAGGTCCAGAAACAAATCAATGCTTAGTCATGCTTAGACCGGTAAAGTTAGGTGATTTCCTGTCACCTACAAGATAGGATGACGTCTGGTCATAGTTGACTATATTTGCTATCATAGAAATAACCATGTGTTAATAATGAATAGAGACGTGGTGGGATGTCGATAGAGAAGCAACAAGACATGGAGGTCTTGGGTGTGGATCTATCCCCGTCTGTGTTGGTTAAGGACCAATTCATTGTATGTTCTCATGTCATGTTGAACGTATGCCTATCACTTAGTTGGCCGGATAACTCGTTCCGACCACGAAGCCGAGTAGCTCAACTCAGGCCAGAAGCCGAGAAGTGAAAGTGCACACTCTGGTGGTAGTAAGGATGTGCGGAGAGCCATTGGCGTAAGTCCAAAGGGCAGATTGACGTCCTGGCAGAGTGGATTCCCTAAGAGTGCGGCGTTGCTTGGACCCGTGAATTTGTTCCTGAGCTGTACCAAAGGTGACCCGAGGCGACCACTGATCAGGTTGCTTGAGTGTGTGTTAGGAATAATTCCCCAACTGGGTAGGAATCGATCTGAGTTACCGTCTCTCCCGGATAGTGAGAACTTGACTGAGTAGCGGCAACGTAGAGACACTTAATTGAACTTGATGGTTATAATGATGATGATGATGTTACAACATTATACCAGATATGGTTACTAATGTTTGGATTCTAATCAAGTGCTTGCAATAGTACAGGTGCTAATCTAGATGACATGTTAATATTGGTAACTTGCTGCTTAACTAATAATTTAAATTATGCTCTTGTATCATTAAAGCTATTATGCAAAATGGTTGTTAAGCGAGATCCACCGATAAAGCCTTGCATACTCTTTGGTGTCATTTATTTTTGGTTTATGATGGGTAAGTCTAGCTGAGTACATTCTCGTACTCAGGGTTTATTTTCTCTTGTTGCAGATGACGTGCTTTATAACGGCTACTACAAATATTGTCTCCACCCTACTAGTGATGAAGACTAGATCAGGGGCATAATCTTCTATGTTATCTTATCATGATGCTTTTGTTGGATATGACTATAGAACTGGCTTGTATTTGAACTAAGTGTGTGTGATGGTTTCCAACTACTTTGCTTCCGCTATTTGTGAACTCGTGTTGTAATAACTATGTGAACTCTGATGTACGAGATATTTGTGAACTACTTATGAAATGGATGTAACATGTGGCTTGTTATGTTGAATCGAGTATGATCTTGGTTGTATGCAAGTTGATTTGAAATCCTTCGTGGTTTTAGTTGACTACCGGGTTTATATGGGTTCAAGTATGATGGTTTGATCACTCCGGTGATTGCTATTATACTTGTACTCTTATAAATTGGTCGGTTCTGTTACAGCTGGCATTGGAGCAAGGTTCAACATTAAACATGTCATATGTGTATTTAAAACAAAGGTTTTTGTTTGAAAAAATTGGTTTTTATAACTATAGCCACTTATATATATAGGTGTGTTCAAATCTAAAAATTTTACCTAAGTGTGCCAGTGGCCATATCCTCTATGCCCAAATAAGTGCTTTTAGATGGCTTATTTAAGTACTAAGTTGGGGGGGTAATTGCTTGCATTTTTTTTTTGTCGTATATACGGCGTGCTATTGTATGGGTGCCATCCGCTTGGGTGGTAATGTATGGATCAATTGCCTCTACACCCAGGTAAGTGTGAGTTGTGAGTGCATGACCATCCAATTGTCGGTCTAGGGGAGAGTTAGCTGTGGTTACTGGAATATTTATATGTTACACACATGTATATATGAAGGTACTTAATTGTGGATATATCTATCGGGTAGCTATGGATACCGAAGTATATATATCTAGGGATGTATATATAGAGAGTATCTTAGTTTATTGCTTTCATTGTGTGCTTATTTATCTCTTGTGGGGATGGGCTGCAATGAATTTGCCTGTAGGTACACTAACAATGCAACGTGTAGCCGATTAGATACGTATATGGATAGAACGTGTGTATGCCACCGCCTATGTCGCTAGAATTATAAATTTTTCCTAAGCTTTGTGAGGATGTACAGAACGTGCATGCATCATGTTCACTCATGTCCTTACATTTTTGCATCACTCCCTCCCTTATCATTAATTATCTCATTATATATTTCTTACCCTGTAAGATAATCCTCTCATGCCTAAATTGCAATGTTACTATAGATGGCCGCACTAGCACTCCCGCCTAGGAGCAGCACATTCCTGAATATGTTTGGCACTCCAACCCTATTATGGAGGGTGCTATATTCAGTGGGATACGCTGAGCCGTCTTGTTATACTTGGAAGCAAGTAGAGACTGAAGGACGGTCGCTGTGGTACGATGTTGAGGTGGTTGTGCCGCCTCATGAAAATAGACCACAGTGGCTTGGCTGGAGCATCGAAGCTGATGGACAAACCCCTTAAGAAGATGCCCAAGTGATAGCCTTGGAAGTGCTAGTTGATATTTGTCAAGAGTTTGGTGATGAGTTGATCAACAGGCCAGCTGAGTCTATTCCTCGAGTAGCCCCGTCAGAGGAAGATTGGCTAGATTTTGGGGATGATCTCTTGGTAATGACTGAGACAGAGCGAGCATAGAGCTCTGGACCAGCCATGAGTGCCATGATGGCTGTTCTAAAGATGTTCTATGATCGTTAGAGCACTTATGTTAGTGTTTTGATAGCTCTTCAGCAGGCACAGAATAAGCAACGCAAGTGGAAGAAACGTGCACGCAAGTATGGTAAAGAGATCAGGGTAGCCCAAAATGAGATAGGTGGTTTTATGGAGGCTTTGGAAACTTGCAGGCATCAGTTTGTATGCGTTATCAGGGAAAGAGATGGTAACCATGATCAGATCATGCAGTTGACTCATGAGCGGGATGACGCAGTCCATCTAGCCCAAACTAGGAACAATGCTAGGGTCATGGCTGAAATTTAGGCTAAAATCAGAGAGAATAAACTCCTCTGCCAGATTGAGGAACTATAGATTGACGTTCACCGTCTCAATAATCAGATCAATCTGATTCCTCACCCTATTCTAGTGTACCTCATGGTGGGAGGACCATAGGTGATCTTCGCTGATGATGATGGCATGGAAATAGATGCCAATGTCATCGCAGTGCCTGAAGCTGTAGAAGAAGAAGAGGAGGAACTGGAGCCTGTCGAGGATGAAGATGGTGAAGGAGTGATTGATGCTGACACCAATGAGGATGCATAGTTTACCTATAGCACTAAGCTAGATGCACTAGTTTGTTATCTTTTGCTTTGTTCTGGAAGGACATGTGTCGGTACAGAAAGTGACCAACTAGTAAATATTTATAGTTTTGCTGTACGTTGTTATCGAAGGTGGCCTAGCACTCAATGACACATGATTTATACTGGTTCAGGCAATGTGTCCTACGTCTAGTTTGGGTCGGTCGGCGACTTTATTCCCGAGCGCAGGTGCTCGAAGTCTGTAGTGGGGTTACAAATGAAAAGGAGAAAGGAGGGGTGTTCAAGAGGCCCGGTCAGGTTCGACCGGAAGGGCCGAGGGTGACCGGAACTCCGCTATGAGCTAGAAGTCCAAGCGTGTGCTTGAGGGGTTGTGAGCTATCGATCTAGTGAGTCTAAACTTGAAGAAGTCGACCTCCTTTGTTGGAGGGAGTGCATCCCCTTTTATAGATAAAGGGGATGGCTTTATAGGTGAGAGGAAGAGAGTACGAATGTTTCTAAGCCTTGTTGCCCACGCCGACAAGGGTAGCGATGATGGTAGGCGGCCACAATACTGTTGATGTTGTTGTAGAATGTCAGATGCACATGGAAGGTTGCGTTGGCTTCTTCGGGAAGGGTGGATGTCGGTACCTACAAAATACCATTGTTATGTGAGGAGCCCTTACCACGTGCACCAGGTATGGTGAATCCTGGCGCCCACTATCGATGCCTAGAGGCATGGGGGGGCTTTTTGCCGTATGGGAGCTCGATGGCGCCTACAATACTGTAGACACAAATGTCGGCGCCTACAATATTGTTTGTGTCAGGGTGGTTGTGGAGCACTGCTCATGCAGGCATACAGGGTATGGTCCCGGTATCATGGTTTGACTTTATGTACTGCTTTCTCTGTTCACCCCTGGTTCTTTCCGAGCGGGCGTCCCCGGTCGGATGGCCCTAGTCGGCCCTAGCCACGCCAGTTGGAGAAGAGCGGTAAACAGGCTTCCTACGGGGTCCTCGGTCGGAGACACGAGGTCGGAGTAGGAAGTAGTGTTCTCACTTACCCCGATCAGAGAGACAAGGGGTTAGAGTCAGAAGTCAGGCTCAGGGCAGGCCTTCCGATCGGAGGGGCCGTTCGGAGGCGGTTGGAGCCTAGAGCGAGTGCTCTAGTCGGATAGGTGGGCCGAAGAAGTTGATGAGCGGGTGTCGCTCTTCTTGGGCCAGACCTTCTAGTCGGCTGCTGGGCCATCCCTTTGCCCTGTTGTTT
The DNA here is from genome assembly GCF_019320115.1 of Miscanthus floridulus. Classification (NCBI taxonomy): domain Eukaryota; kingdom Viridiplantae; phylum Streptophyta; class Magnoliopsida; order Poales; family Poaceae; genus Miscanthus; species Miscanthus floridulus. Next base: position 60,592,690 of record NC_089581.1, on the reverse strand, counting down.
TTTAGACTCTTGGGTTGAGCCTTGGTGTGAAAGCCGATCCCCGAGGGACCCCAAGTTTATGAACCCGACAGGAGCCCCTGAGCCCCTAGGCGATTCGGGTAGAATTGTTCGGGGGATTTTTTGTCTTGCCGGCGGGTGCGTGCGAGCGCAACCACGGGTGTAGCCCCCGGGCGGTTCTGGTAGAACCAGCTGGGGGGTTTTTCTATGTTGCCAGCGGGGGAGGTTTTTGTTCGGCGGGTGCACATGAGCGCACCCACAGGTGTAGCCCCCGGGCGGTTCGGGCAGAACCGTCTGGGGGGTGTTTGGAGCGTGTGTGTGTTTTTAGTCTAAGATGGTTTTTTGTTAAACCACGGCGTCATTGTGCAGCTGAGGCATTTTTAGGCGCGGGGATTGGATCAAGATAGAACCTACTGATCTCGGTGTTGGTGCGCGCCGGGGATCGAGCGAGGAAGTTTAGTTTGAGACAAAACCTGGCGTCGGTGCACGCCGTAAATGGAGACAACTTAGTTTGGATGCGGCAGAGCTCACTGATCTTTAGCATCGATGCGTGCCATGGGATCGGGTGAGGCGGAGTCATGAGTAGACCCAGGCATCGGTGCGCACCGTGGATCAAGAGAGTTAGTTTTTTGTTAGTTTCAGTTAATGAAGCCATTACATGAGTTCTGAGTCGCGGTCCCAAGAGCCATAGCCGGATGTCGCCGATCCTATCGATGCGAGTTTGGAGTCACGATCCCAAGAGCCGTAGCCAGATGTCACCGATCCTATCGATGCGAGTTCGGGGTTGCGGTCCCAAGATTTCTTTGGAGCGCAGTCAAAAGTGAAGCCATTGCGAAGACGTTGTTAGTTAAGTTAAAGATTGGACGAGGCGGTGCTCGCGGATCCTGGCGTCGGTGCTCGCCATGGGACCGGGTAAGTCGTAGTCGTTGATCTAGCGAGTTCAAGGTCGCTGTCCTTGGTGTTTTTCTTGAGCCCTCGAGCCCTATTGGGCCTTCATGGGGGTCGATGTGAGTATTGTGCGTTACCCCATCCGGTTCCTCACAACTGGAGGGGCTGAGTTTTGTCACCTGTCCCAATCGCTCAGGCTCAAAGACTAGCTCGGTGAGCTCACTAACAGGTGTGATCGAGTGGAATTTGGGTCCATTGTTCATGACGGGGTCAGCATAGCCCTCTTGTGACATTCCACTACTCCTTTACCTGCAACCCAACAGATGCCTAGGTCGTTCCGGAGACCGACCCAGGTGGCCTAATGGCCTCCCCTTCGATGGAGATTTTGTGGGCCTGGTAAGAGGTTCAGGATCGAACGAGAAGGTTGAGATGACCCGATCTACCGGACCGGGCAAGGGCCACACGGTGCTCATCTACAGTTTTCTCCCCTGGCTCTGTTGGTTGCTCATGTCGAATGAGGCTACCACCGCTTCGTGATGCAACATGGAGCGTTCTAGTGCATTTCGCTGCACGTGCAATGCTTAGTTCCCGAGCCCTCGGGCGGTTCATGCCCTAACCGTCTAGGGGGTTCAGGCGTATGAGATGAATGCACGTATGGATGTATGAATGATTTGTAAAGAAATAGAGGGGGTTTTGGTAATGTTTACCTTGACGACTAGAGTGACTGGGCTAGGAGAGCTTCAGTCGGAAATGTCCGACCGAGACCCGTGCTCGCCGTTCGAGACGGAGTCGGCATGGCCTACATGAGGCGTCCCTTTGCTCCTTACCTATTGCCCGGTGTCCCTCCTGAGTGATTCGATCGACTCAGGGAGGTCCGGTGGTCTCTTCTAGTGGAGATTTCATTTTTGGTGGTGGCGCGTCGGTTCCTAGTACGTCTCATCTGCATTTAAATGGAAAAGAGAGAGAGATGGTCGCAGTAGTATTTGTAATAGTAGAAAATGTAATAGTTAAGTTTTTTGGGTAAGTCCTCGTGTAAATAGTTCCTTTGTATCAATGAATACAACCGTACTACCCCTATGATGAAACCACCATATATGTTTCCTTGTTTTTTGTCCTAGCATAACCTTTGTTTTTATCCTTTCTTTCTCGTACCTACCCATTTGTCCCATAGGGTGTGATCTTGGGAACCCGGGGCGTGGCCCGTGAGGTTCAGTTGCTCGTGCCCGTAGGGAAAGGCGGGGCGTGTTCGGTTTGGGAGTAAGAACAGGGTTACATAGGGTAGTTAAAGGAATGGAATGTGTTTCTGTTCGGGGAGAAAGTTGTATGCCATGTGATAGTAAAGAGAAAGAGAGGTAATACTCAATATTTGTACACTTATGGAGCCCCCGAGCGACCCAGGTTGAAAGTGTTCGGGCGGGGGCGCTCTTACAGGAGCATGTGCTTTAACCGAAAGTGTTTAGACCAAATTTAAGGAAAAAAACGATGTAGCTGTTTAATGTTCCAAGTGTTGTTGAGAACATTGCCGTTGTTGTCCTCCATTTAGTAGGTGCCCGGTTAGATTACTTCGGTTACCGTATAGGGTCCTTCTCAGGGTGGAGAGAGCTTTTGTTTTTCCTTCATCGATTGGGTCCTTCGGAGCACGAGATCACCGACTTCGAGAATCCTTCCTCTGATCTTCCATTCATAGTACCTATGGAGGGTTTGTTGATAGCGAGTGGAGCGAATGATGGTTGTCTCATGGGCCTCTTTGAGCAGGTCGACTGCGTCTTGTTGAGCCTCCGTGGCTCGGTCGCGGTCGAAAGCTTTTACTCTTGGTGCGCCGTGGTCGAGGTCGGAGGGCAACACAACTTCTGCTCCGTAGGCCAGGAAGAAAGGTGTGAATCCCGTGGATCGGTTTGGGGTCGTTCTTAGGCTCTAGAGGATCGCTGGGACCTCTGCAACCCATCGCCTAGCGTGTTTGTTGAGTCAGTCGAAGATGCGCGACTTGAGTCCTTGGAGGACCATGCCGTTGGCGCGTTCGACCTGACCGTTAGTTCATGGATGTCTGACCGAAGCCCAATCAATTCTGATGCCGTATCCATTGCTGAAGTCTAGGAACTTCTTCCCGGTGAAGTTAGTCCCATGGTCAGTGATAATACAGTTAGGAACGCCAAATTGATAGATGATGTCAAGGAAGAATTTGACCACCTCTTCTGAGCGGAGATTGGTGATGGGCTTGGCCTATATCCATTTGGTAAACTTGTCGACTGCTATGAGTAGGTGAGTACAATTGCCTAGGCCTTTCTTGAGGGGTCCTACCATGTCAAGGCCCTAGACCATGAATGGCTAGGTGATTGGGATGGTTTGGAGCTCTTGCGTCGGTAAATGGGTTTGCCGAGCGTAGAACTAGCATCCTTCGCACCTATGGACGACCTCCTCTGCATCTTGTAGCATGGTGGGCCAGTAAAAATCTTGGTGAAAGGTTTTTCCGACCAGGGACCTTAGGGCCGCATGATGCCCGCTGATCCTAGCATGGACCTCAAGGAGGATCTGTTTTCCCTAGCTAGCGGGAACGCACTTCATGAGCACTCCTGACGGACTCCGTTTGTAGAGTTCATCACCGAGCATGATGAAGGTCTTGGCGTGTCAAGCGATTCATCGGGCTTCTGTTCTTTTAGGTGGGAGAACCTCCTCGAAGAGGTAGGCAAGTAGTGGTACTTGCCAGTCGGTTTGATCGAGTACCAATACGGCGACGTCCGCGGGTGACGTTGTTATAGAGGTACTAGGATCAGAGCCCCCGAGCGCCAGCTGACCATCGGGGTGTGTTTGGGTTGGACCTTCTAGGATGTGGGCAGATGGCTCGTGGACATTATTGATGAAGACTCCGCCCAGGGATGGATCCTGCCTGGCGGCTAGTTTTGCGAGGAAATCAACGGCGTCGTTGTCCCTTCGAGGGACATGATGTAGTTCGATTCCCTGGAATTTGTCCTCGAGCTTACGCACCTCTTAGCAGTATGCTGTCATGAGGGGGCTTTTGCAGGAGGACTCTTTCATGACCTAATCAACGACTAGTTCTGAGTCGCCACGGACATAGAGTCATGTAGCACCGAGCTCGATGGCGATGCATAGTCTACTGATAAGGGCCTCGTATTCTACGGTGTTGTTTGAAGCCAAAAAGTGGAGGCGGGTGGCATAGCGGGGCCTACTCCCATCTAGGGAGATCATAACCACTCTAGCCCCCAAGCCGGGCGCCATTATGGACCCATCGAAGTACATTGTCCAGTACTTGTGGGAGACGTCCAGGGCCAGTAGCTGGACCTCCGTCCATTCGGCGAGAAAATCCACGAGAGCCTAAGACTTAATTGCGGTTGCGGATGATGTCTCCGAGTGGATATGAAGTGACGACTATTACTTTGTGGTCGGTGAAGTAGTGTAGGAGCTTCCTAGTGGCCATTAGCACGGCGTATAGGAGTTTATGCACCTGGGGGTACTGGACCTTGGGGTTGGTAAGTACTTCTCTGATGAAGTATATGGGTCATTGTACCTTGAGCTGGTGTCCTAGTTCCTCCCTTTCGACGACCAGGGCGACACTCACCACGTGGTTACTTGCCACGACATAAAGGAGGAGGGGCTCTCCCTGTTTAGGAGCAACGAGGATCAGGGCTGACGTCAGGGATGTTTTGAGGCTTTCGAGAGCATGCTGGGCTTCCTCAGTCTAGACGAAGGCGTCCGTCTTTTTGAGGAGCTTATAAAGTGGCATCCCCCGTTCGCCGAGCCAGGAGATGAAGCGACTAAGGGCTGCCAAGCAGCCGGTGAGCCTTTGTACGCCTTTTACATTGCGTATGGGGCCCATGTTGGAGATGGCTATGATCTTTTCGGGGTTGGCCTCGATGGCGCGCTCGGATACGATGTATCCAAGCAGCTTTCCCCTTGGAACCCCAAAAACACATTTTTTGGGGTTTAGCTTGATGTTGAACCTTCGGAGGTTCGCGAACGTTGCGGCCAAGTTTGCGATCAGGTCGCAAGCTCGAGCCGTTTTGACCACTATGTCATCAACATAGATGGCGATTGTTGGTTTCGGTTGTTCAGCCTGATCAGGCCATTTAGGTGGGTCGATTTGGTTGGCGAAGCATTGCTACATGCACCTTTGGTAGGTGGCGCCAGCGTTCTTTAGACCGAAAGACATGGTCACATAGCAGTATGAACCATACGGGGTGATAAATGAGTTCGCAAGCTGGTCAGAATCTTTCATTGCGATCTGGTGATAGCCTGAGTAGGCATCTAGAAAGGAGAGGATCTCGCAACCCGAGGTGGAGTCAATTATCTGGTCTATGCGTGGTAAAGGAAAGTGAGCCTTCGGACACGCTTTATTAAGTCTGGTGTAATCGACGCACATTCTCCAGTTCTCGATCTTCTTTTTGACGAGGATAGGATTGGCGAGCCAGTCGGAGTGGAAAACCTCCCTGATGAATCTGGCTGCCAGGAGCTTGGCGATCTCTTCGCCTATGGCCCTGCACCTCTCGTCGTTGAAACGACGTAGGCGTTGCTTGGTGGGCCTTAAGCCCAAGATAAGGCATAGTGCGTGCTCGGTGACTTCCCATGGTATCCCCAGCATGTCAGAAGGCTGCCATGCAAAGACATCGTGATTGTCGCGTAGGAAGTCGACGAGCTCGCATTCCTATTGGGCTAGGAGCTGGGTCCCAATTCGCACCGTCTTGGCTGGGTCAATGGGGTCGACACCCATCGCCTTGGTTTCCTCGAGCAGCCGGAAGGCCATCAAGGAGGTTGGTTTGTTGCAGTCTGGGACTACTGGGGTTGACGACTCCCCAAGCTGCAGGAGCTCAGATGAGTTGACGATCGCGGTGGTGAGCTCGTAGTGCTCGCGGTCGCATTCGAAGGCGTGTGAGAAGGCGCTACTCAAGGGATGACGCCGTTTGCTCCCAGCATCTTCAGCTTGAGGTAGGTGTAGTTGGGGATCGCCATGAATCTTGCGTAGCATGGCCGCCCCAAGATGGCGTGGTAGGACCCCGAAAAGTCTACCACTTCGAAGGTGAGGACCTCCGAGCAGAAGTTGGCCTGGCTACCGAATGTGATGGGCAGATCGATTTGTCCGAGCGGGTATGCCTACGCTCCTGAGATTACCCCGTGGAAGGGGGAGCCCGCTAGGCGGAGCTTCGATCTGGGGATGTGCATGGCATCGAGGGTGTCGACGTACAGGATGTTGAGGCTGCTGCCCCCGTCCATCAGCACCTTGGTGAGGCGCTTCTTGCGGACGATGGGGTCAACGACGAGTGGGTAGTGTCCTGGTCTTATGACGTAGGAGGGATGGTCCCTCTGATCAAAGGTGATGGGGGATTTCGACCAGCTGAGAAAGGAGAGGACGGTCGTTTCGGTGGCGCACGCCTCCCTATAGCGTACCTTATGTTGGCATTTGGACCAAATGGCGTCGGACCCACCGAAGATCATGATGCACTCCTCAGGTTCAGGGAAACCGTCCCCGTCCTTGTTGAAGTGGACAGGCAGTCCCTGTTGGGGCTACTTGGGTGTGCGATCAGCCACGGTGACTAATGTGGTATCGTCTGACCGGTGTCGATCCTTCTAGTTCTTCTTGCCCCTCTGAGTGGAGGGGCCTTCATCTGGATCCACGTGCTCGGACTTACCTTTATACTAGCCTCCTCTGAAGACCACTCTAACCGCCTCCTCGCCAGAGGCATGGTTGGTGGCGACGTCGAGCAGATCGTGGGTGGTATGGGGTTTTAGGCAGCCAAGCTTATGGATCAGGGACTCGTAGTTTGTCCTAGAGAGGAATGCGCTGATGACGTCTGCGTCGATGACATCAGGGAGGGAGTTGCATCATTGGGAAAACCTATGGATGTAATCCAGCAAGGACTCACTAGGCTCCTACTGGTAGCTCTTGAGGTCCCAGGAGTTTCCGAGGCGGACGTACGTCCCCTAGAAATTCCTGACAAAGACCCTCTTGAGGTCTGCCCAGTCATGGATGCTGTCGTGTGGAAGGAATTTGAGCCATGCCCAAACATATTCCCCCACGCAAATGGGAAGATATTGGATGATGAAATAGTCATCATCCACTCCTCTGGCTCAACAGGCGAGCCAGAAGTCTTCGAGCCAAATGCCTAGGTTTATCTCCTCGGTGTATTTGGTGATGTTGGAGGGAGGCCAGAAACGCTGTGGGAATGGCGCTCTCTGGATGCGCCGGCTGAAGGCCCATGGCCCCAGGCCCTCAGGGCTGGGGCTCCGGTCGTCTGGCCGGCGACCGCGCCTAGGGCGCATTTCACCGCTTCCCTCGATGGTTCGGTCGGGATCCGTGTCGCCTGCTGCCGTATGGCAGACGTTGTTGCCATGTTGGGCCCGACGCCGGTTGCTGATGATGCTACAAGTGTCGTAGTGCGGTCAGTGTGGAGTAGGTGCCCGGTCAGACCGTGGCATGGCTACTGCACCCCGAGCCAAGCCTAACGACTGCGACGGCGAGCGAACGGATCGATCCGGCTACCGCATCCCCATCCCCCCAGTGGGGAGAGAGGGCACGGGTCAGAGTCGCAATGCGGAGCTTTACACCTGTTGGACGGCGGCGGCCTCTACTAGAACCTGGAGGTTCTGGTAGACTACCCGCTCCTAAGAGTCGACGGGCTTGGGAACACCGCGGAGAAGCATTGCTGCAGCAGCGATATTCTGGCTAGCCCGAGCAAATTGTGGGACATCATTCCCCTAATTCATGATGTCGTGCTAGACCTAACGAGCGTGACCCCAAGCGCCACCCGCCAGGCCATGCGCATGGGGCGCAACGTGCCACACCGACCGTGCCGGCATAGGCGGCGGCTGGCTCTGCCGCTGTTGTTGTAATTCCTCAGCGTGTGCTTGCGCAGACACAAGGGCCTCCACACACGGGTCTAGAGGGGTGTGAGTTTGTGCGGATTCCGCAACCACCAGCTACTGTCCTAGAGCGTGCACCATAGCGCATTCCCAGGACGGATGGTGGCGGGGCGCCACATCACCGATGCTAGAACCATCGCTCTCGCCCTCGTTGTTCAGGAGTTCATGGGAAACGACAGGAGCAAAGCCTACCATTCCTATGAATTTGGACGTGAGTGGGGATCGTGTCGGTGCCCTTTAGAGCCCCTGAGCGCAAGCATCCGCAGAGGACGCGAGGCCGTAGGGGAACCAACGGTACGGTGTTTGTGGTGAAGTCCCCCCGGGTGATCGGTGGGAGGTAGTAAATAAAGGGCGAATAAAAGTACGCGTATTACTTATAGTGGGGTTTGAGCAGAGAGTTTGGTCGGAATGAAGCACGGATGCCGCACCGTCGAAGTCGCGCATCCCAGAGTCGATGGAGGACGTCCCTCCGACGGGTGCCGGGTCACGAGCCTTCTCACGGAGGTGGAGTACGCCGAGCCGGTCGGTGACGAAGTCTAGGCTCCCGAAGCAGAAGGCCTAGGATGGCTCGAAGACGGGTGGAACCCGCATCCCGACGGGCGAGAGTGCGGGGAACTCCAACGAGCTGAAGCGAATCGTATTGCCCGAGCCCGCCACGGTGGGGGTGGTAGAAAAATGGGCCATCCGATTACCAAAAAGTGTTGAACGTACAACATCTTCCCCACAGATGGCGCCAACTATCGGTACAGAAAGTGACCAACTAGTAAATATTTGTAGTTTTGCTGTACGTTGTGATCGGAGGTGGCCTAGCACTCAATGACACATGATTTATACTGGTATAGGCAATGTGCCCTATGTCTAGTTTGGGTCGGTCGGTGACTTTATTCCTAAGCCCAGGTGCTCGAAGTCTGTAGTGGGGTTACAAACGAGAAGGAGAAAGGAGGGGTGTTCAAGAGGCCCGGTCGGGTTCGACCGGAAGGGCCAAGGGTGACCGGAACTCCGCTATGAGCTAGAAGTCCAAGCGTGTGCTTGAGGGGTTGTGAGCTATCGATCTAGTGAGTCTGAACTTGAAGAAGTCGACCTCCTTTGTTGGAGGGAGCGCATCCCCTTTTATAGATAAAGGGGATGGCTTTATAGGTGAGAGGGAGAGAGTACGGATGTTTCTAAGCCTTGTTGCCCATGCCAACGATGGTAGCGATGATGGTAGGCGGCCATAATACTGTTGATGTTGCTGTAGAATGTCAGATGCACATAGGAGGTTGCGTTGGCTTCTTCAGGAAGGGTGGATGTCGGTACCTGCAAAATACCATTATTATGTGAGGAGCCCTTACCATGTGCACCAGGTATGGTGAATCCTGGCACCAACTATCAATGCCCAGAGGCATGGGGGGGGGGGCTTTTTGCCGTATGGGAGCTCGGTGGCGCCTACAATACTGTAGACACAAATGTCGATGCCTACAATATTGTTTGTGTCAGTGCGGTTGTGGAGCACTGCTCCCGTAGGCGTATAGGGTATGGTCCCGGTATCATGGTTTGACTTTATGTACTGCTTTCTCCGTTCGCCCCTAGTTCTTTCCAAGCGGGCGTCCCCGGTCGGATGTCCCTAGTCGGCCCTAGCCGCGCTAGTTGGAGAAGAGCGGTAAATAGGTTTCCTACGGGGTCACCGGTCGGAGACGTAGGGTCGGAGTAGGAAGTAGTGTTCTCACGTACCCCGGTCGGAGAGACACGGGGTCAGAGTCGGAAGTTAGGCTCAGGGCAGGCCTTCTGATCGGAGAGGCCATTTGAAGGCGGCTGGAGCCTGGAGCGAGTGCTCCGGTCGGATAGGTGGGCCAAAGAAGTTGACGAGCGGGTGTCGCTCTTCTTGGGCCAGACCTTCCGGTCGGCTGCTAGGCCGTCCCTTTGCCCTGTTGTTTTTTAGACTCTTGGGTTGAGCCTTGGCATGAAAGCCGGTCCCCGAGGGACCCTGGGTTTATGAACCCGACAACATGTAACTTAAGTTCAGTTAGTGACGTTGATGTAATCTCTGAGACTTGCATGTTTTCTCCATGTGGATGTGAGCATTAATAAAAGTCCAGCTTCAATGTTGGCAAAATTTTGGCATGTATGCATATGCATCGCGAGAATGTGCGGAGTAAAATATTGGCGATGTTATGGGGATGAATTATTGTGCCTCTATTTATTGTATGAAATTATTCTCTCCAATAAATTAAGTTTATCATAATTCTACAATTCATTTGTAATGTTCCTGCCATTGTCCATCATTACTCACTATTGCACTTCTACAGATGTCACACAATCTGTACTCGGGCAGAGGTGGGGGCAGTGGCGAGGAGGATCTTCCACCGCCCACGCCAACTGATCTGTTGGCCATGCTTATGGAAGGTCAACGTGCTTTTTGAGATGCCATGCGTACCCTAGCGCAGCATCAAGCATAGGGTCACAATCAACATCAGGGGCCAAAGCCAAATCAATATAGTGGTTTTAAAGAGTTCCAAGACACCAAGCTGCCAATTTTCAAATAAGCTGAAGAGCCGCCTATGCTAAAGAGTGGATAAACACGCTTGAGCACAAGTTTTGTTTGCTTAGGCTGACAGAACAGATGAAGGCGGAGTATGCTTTGCATCAGTTGCAAGGACCAACATGTATATGGTGGCATCATTATAGGTCCACCTTACCTGAGAATGCTCAGATCACTTAGAACCAGTTCTAGGATGCTTTCAAGGGGTATTATATTCCTCCTAGCTTAATGGCCATGAAGCACACTGAGTTCATGAAGCTGGTACAAGGCACCAAGAATCTTACTGAATATCCTCATGCATTCAATCATCTGGCAAGGTATGCCCCAGAATTTGTTGATACAGAGGCAAAGAAAATTGCTAGCTTCAAGAGAGGGCTCAGTCCCAAACTGATGAAGACCCTAGGGAACAACAAGAGTATTACTCTCAATGAGTTCATGAGTGACGCTCTCACTCAAGAGTACAACAATAATGTCTATGCAGCTTCCAAGAATTGCAAGAGGGCCTTTATGGCAAGTGCATCTTAGGCTAAATCTCCAGTGGCTGTAAAGAGTCAGTTTCGCCCACCTGCTGCAGCCACATGGTATCGTCCGCCCCAAAAGAAGAATCAGGCCAAGATTGGGTTCCGTAAGGCCTTTACTATTCCTCTTCCAAAAGGCACCATAGGACTAGGGAATTCTTTTATTCTGCCAAGTTATAGGCCCTGCTAGAATTATGGCAAGATGGGTCATTGGTCCAAGAGTTGTCCTTATCCTCAGAACAATAATTAGAAGCAGAAGAATTCTGGTGCTCGTCAAGGACATGTTAACTACACGAACATGATAGAGATACCCTCAAGCGAGGTGGTCACTGCGGGTAAGTTTCTTGTGAATCAACATCCTACAGTTGTACTATTTGATTTCGGTGCTTCGCATTCATTCGTGAGTCCAGTATTTGCATCAAAGTACAATCATGAGGTAATTACACTATCCACGGGTAGTTATTGCATTAATGCAGCTGGAAGTAATATTTCTACCAATCAGGTAGTGCAGGATGTGAGTATCAAAATAGAGGGACGAGTGTATACGTCTGATCTGGTAGTTTTGCCAGGATTAGGTATAGATGTAATCTTGGGGATGAAGTGGATGAGCGGTCATGGAGTGCTCATCAATACTTCCACTAAGGTCATTATGTTGAGGGATCCTATCAGCAATGAGGCTTTCCTAGTGCCACATCCCAAAAATCTAGACCTCCACCACACCACCAATGCTATCCAGACCCCAAGAATTGATGACATTCTGATAGTTTGTGAATTCTAGATGTATTTCCTGATGATCTACCTGGTTTACCACTGGATTGAGATATTGAATTCAAGATCGAGTTATTGCCAGATACTGCACCTATTTCTAGAAGGCCTTATAGGATGCCACCCAATGAGTTAGCGGAGCTAAAAGTTTAGCTACAAGATCTATTAGAAAAGGGTCTTATCCCATCGAGTGCATCTCCTTGGAGTTGTCCCGCTATATCTGTGAAGAAGAAGGACAAGTCATTGCGCATGTGTGTGGATTATCATCCACTCAATGCCATGACAATCAAGAACAAGTACCCATTGCCTTGCATTGATATTTTATTTGATCAGTTGTTTAAGGTAAAGGTATTCTCTAAAATTGATTTGAGATCTGGCTATCATCAGATAAAAATTAGACTAAACGATATACCTAAGACCGCTTTTTCCACTAGATATGGGTTGTATGAGTATCTTGTTGTCTTTTGGTTTGACCAATGCTCCTGCATACTTCGTATATCTGATGAATTTAGTATTCATGTCAGAACTAGACAAATTTGTGGTTGTCTTCATTGATGACATTTTGATCTTTTCCGTGAATGCTGAAGAGCATGCCGAGCATCTGAGAATTGTTTTATCTAGACTACGAGAGCATAAGCTTTATGCCAAGTTTAGTAAATGTGAGTTTTGGTTAAAGAAAGTACCTTTCTTGGGTCATGTGTTGTTCGATGAAGGGATTTCGGTGGATCCAACTAAGGTGCAAGAAGTCTTAGATTGGAAAGCACCAACTTCAATGCATGAGGTTAGGAGTTGTCTTGGTTTGGCTGGCTATTATCGTCGCTTTATCCTAGATTTCTCTAAAATAGCCAAGCCCATGATCAGGTTGCTTCAGAAAGATGTGAAGTTTGTTTGGACTACGGAGTGTGAAACTGCTTTTCACACTTTGTGGACTTTATTGACTTCAGCTCCTGTTTTGGCACAACCTGACATCGAGAAACCTTTTGATGTGTTTTGTGATGCATCAGGTATTGGTTTAGGATGTGTTCTTATGCAGGAAGGTCGGGTTATTGCTTATGCATCGCGTCAGCTATGGAAGCACGAAGTCAATTATCTAACTCATGATCTAGAGTTAGCTGTAGTTGTTCATGCTTTGAAGATTTGGAGGCATTACCTGCTCGGTAACGTGTTTTATATCTATACCTATCATAAAAGTCTCAAATATATCTTCGCTCAACCAGAATTAAATATGAGGCAGAGAAGGTGGCTAGAGTTGATCAAAGATTATAACTTAGAAGTACATTATCATTCTGGCAAAGCAAATGTGGTTGCCGATGCTTTGAGTAGAAAGTCTCATTGTAACTCTCTCTTGGAAGGAGATTATCATTTGGCACATCTGTTACATCATGCTGTGTTGTATATTATTACTCTTAGTTGCTCGCTTGAAAGTAAAATCATCGAGCTTCAGAAGTCCGATATGGGTGCGTTCCACATAAAAAGTAAGATGAAGGAGCAAGAAACAAAACACTTCCAAGTAGATGAAAAGGGTGTCCTATGGTTTAAGGATAGACTTGTAGTGCCAAAGGATAAAGAGCTTAGAAACCAAATCTTAGATGAAGCTCACTCCTCCAAGTTATCTATTCACCTAGGAAGTAGCAAAATGTATCAAGACTTGAAACCTCACTTTTGGTGGACCAAGATGAAGAAAGAAATAGCAGCTTATGTTGCAAGGTGTGACAATTGTTGTAAAGTCAAAGCAATTCACTTGAACCTTCTGGACTTCTTCAACCATTGTCTGTTCTAGGGTGAAAATGGGAAGAAATTAGTATGGATTTCATTGTTGGACTTCCCCCTACCCAAAAGAATTTTAATTTTATATAGGTAATAATGGATTATTTACTAAGTCTGCCCATTTCATACCAGTTAGAACTGACTATCGATCAAGTGACTATGATGGGTTATATTTTAATCAGATAGTACGTCTCCATGGTGTTCCTAGAACCATTGTATCTGATAGAGGACCTTAGTTCACTGCTCATTTTTTGGAACATTTGCACAGGATGTTAGGCACCAACTTAGTTAGAAGTTCTGCTTATCATCCATAGACCTTCGGATAGACGGAGCGGGTGAATCAAATACTGAAAGACATGTTAAGAGCTTGTGTAATATCTTCCAAGGGTTCATGGGAGAAGTGGTTACCCTTGGCTGAATTTTCCTATAATAATAGCTATCAGGAAAGTATCAAGATGGCTCCATTCGAAGTGTTGTATGGCCACAAATGTAGAACTCCTTTGAACTAGGTTGAATCTGGAGAAAGGAGATACTGCTATATTGATTTCATCGAGGAAGCTAAACAACAAATCTATACTATCTAGAAACATATGGAAGCTGCTCAAGCTAGGTAGAAAAGCTATGCGAATAAAAGAAGGAAGCCCATTGAGTTTGAAGTTGGTGATTACGTTTATCTAAAAGTATCACTGATGAAAGGTGTGCAATGGTTCAAAGTAAAGAGGAAGCTTGCACCTAGATATGTAGGTCCATATCCGATCATAGAGAAGAGTGGGAGAGTAGCCTACAAGATAGAGTTACCTTATGAGATGAGAGCTATCTTCAATGTTTTTCATGTATCTCAATTAATGAAATGTCTCCGCGTTCTAGAAGAAAGAGTTTCACTTAGAAATATCATGTTGAAATCAGATCTATCCTATGAAGAAAGGCTGGTATAGATTATTGATACTAAAGAGAGAGTAACCCAGAGTCGGGTGGTCAAGTTTTACAAGGTCATGTAGAGTAATCAGGGTAGTGAGAGCGATGCAACGTGGGAACAGGAAGATTATTTGAAGGATGTCTACCCTACCTTTTATTCAAAATGGTACGCTTTTCAAATCTTAGGACAAGATTTTTATAAGGGAGTAGGGCTGTAACACCCTAGGCCGTCGTGGACACCTCAATGCCCCATGCTTGATGCTTCACCTTGCTGACCCCGTTCACTTCGCTTCGCCTCATCCGAGCCACGCAAAGCAACGCGCTGCGCCAACGCCATTGCCGCCGAGAAGAGCATCGTCGCCGCATAGCTCCTCCGCCGACCAGCCATTGATCAATTGCTCACGTAGGTAGACGTGCCCTGCTCTACTCTACTTCCTTGACCCATTTGTAGCCCTGTTCAAGCCAAGGTGAGGGCCTATTGGCCATTTCCGCCATCGTCGCCAAGACTAGAACCTCGTCGGACTTCGAGCTCGCTATGGCCCGAGCTGACCGCCGTGTCTCCGCCCTTCCTTTCCTTCACCTTGTCTTCCCTGTGTCTCATAGATGCTCTAACCCTAACTCGCTGAACCTCTACCCCTCTGACCTCGCTGGCGCGTGAGCCTCGATGGAGTGAGTTCTACCACCGCGTGGACATGCCCACAGCCTGGCTTCCCTAGCGCACCCACTAACCTTAGAGTAGCCTTGATAGCCTCGCCTAAGCACCGTGAGTCCATAGCCACTCTCGCCTGGACCTACCATGGCCGGAGACAACTGGCGCACCTCCACGCAGCGCCGCTGTGCCACCATGGCCGGCGATGAGGCATCTCCGGTGCGCCTCCGTGCCAACCACCTACCTCTATAGATACGGGAGAGACTGAGGAACATGATGGTGGGATCAGTTTCGCCAGAAAGTTCTCCATTGGCGAGCTAGCGTCGATCAAACCACCTCCCCTGTCTCTGTGTGACTGACCAGTGGGGACCGCTGGCTGCTGGGTCCCACATGTCAGTGTCTGCAGTGTTAGGTTTTGTTTATTTTTTTCCTAAATTTTATGCTAACTTTGGAAAATGATATCTAGAGCTAGGAGTGTCCAAATTGAGTGAACCAAATTTTATTGGATTCCTTATGAAGTGTAGTATTTGATAAAAATATAAAATAAATTAGTTCTGGTATTTTTCTAGGAGAATAAGATAGAGCTAGATAAATGCTTTTAAATGGTTTCAATCTTGTAAAATCTATAACTTGAGCTAGGAAAGTGATAAAAGTGTGATTCCAATTTTGTTGGTATTGTATTGTCATGTACTACCTGGGAAAAATATTGGTTGCACAGTGATCTTACTGGAAATAGGAGTTTGCTATTTATCTTAAATAAATGCTAGATTCTTGTGCCATTTTTCATGGTAAAAATATGTATTCAATGACCATAAGATTTAGTGCACAGTGTTATTGTGCTATGATGAAGCTAAGAAAAATATGAATTATGTTGTTGGACACTTTTCAATTGGATTTCCTATTTATGCTATTTTAAGCTCTACTGGCTTGTTATTTTTGTGTAGGATGTTTTTCTTGTTAAAATGCTATGAAATTTATACAGTAGCCTATGGGGACATGTATAAGCTACTGTAATTTTTGTAGAATTTACTATACACTTTTGCTATATGTTTATTATTTCACCTAATTATCTAAATAAATTAATAAAGGCATGAAAAGAATTTATTTAGGAATCACCACTATGTTTTGTAGTGCTCATTTGAGGTATGTTAACTGTTGGTAACATTGGTGGTGCTCTAAGTACCATTCTTGTATGTAGTGAAATATTATTTTCCCTAAAATTCACTTAGTGACTTTCTAGATAGATTATAGAGTTAAGCAAATTACCTTGTGAAGACGATGTTTGCTATGAATATTGTATATAACAAAGTTGTAGATAACTCACTTATATAGCTTGTGTTAAATTTTCATGGTATTTGGCCAAATGGTTTGTGAGTTATGACTGTTCAAAGTTGGTCTTCAGATCTTGTAGTTCTCTGGAATTTCTGGACCAGGTTTGATAAATGTGTCTGTTTGGTCTTGTTAACTTAGGAATCATGCTGAGATAATTAAATATGAATTGTAGATAATTTCATAAGATTTTCATATTGTCATGTTGCATGTATTTTGGGTTAGTACAACTCTAGTTATGAGTTAAACTAGCAGTTGTCTACAGTCCTAAATCTGTGAATGCAGTGAATGACTTGATTGCTTTAGATGAATTGATGTGACGATTTGATACTTAGGCTAATTAAGATAAATTGTTAGTTGTAGGTGCTAGACCTCTTACTGAAGATGAATAACTTTATCTTAGGTTGTTAAAGCTTGGTGAGTGTGTAGTTCTTGTTTTCAAGAAGAGATTTACACCTACTCAGTAAAATAAATGTTAATCTTGTATCATCATGTCATTCATGTATCCCTCTATACATGGCTATACATTTGATCATCACCTTACATCTCTTTTGCATTCATGACTCTTATGTTGTGCATATGCATGCAATAGGTGTTCTAGAGGGAGTCACTCTTCTGGAATTCGAGCAAGGACTTCTGGAGTAGCAGTAGCAAGTTCAGGAGCAGGGGGTGCAGGCCCTAGAAGGAGGAGTCAACGAAGAAGTTCTTGAGTGTCCCGATCACCAACCTTCCTCTTTTCTGAAAGGCAAGCCCCAAAGCATTCTAAGTCTCCTATATTTTAAAAATGTTAATTTGAGTATCTTTATATGTTTGATGCATTAAGTGATAGGGGTTGGATGCAAACACTTGTTGCATATCTATCTATTCCTTATCTAGTAAATGTACCCTAAATCCTATTTAGGTCTGAGAACGAATCAATGCTTAGTCATGCTTAGGCAAGTAAAGTCAGGTGATTTTCTATCACATGCAAGATAGGATGACGTCTGGTCATGGTTGGCTATATTTGCTATCATGGAAATAGCCATGTGTTAATAATGAATGGAGACTAGGCGGGATATCGATAGAGAAGTAACAAGACATGGAGGTCTTAGGTGTGGATCTATCCCCGTCTATGTCGGTTAAGGACCGATTCGTTGTACGTCCTCATGTCATGTTGAACGCATGCGTATCACTTAGTTGGCCAGATAACTCATTCCGACCGTGAAGCTGAATAGCTCAACTCAGGCCAGAAGCTAGGAAGTGAAAGTGCGCACTCTAGCGGTAGTAAGGATGTGCGTGGAGCCATTGGTGTAAGTCCAAAGGGCTGATTAATGTCCTGGCAGAGTGGATTCCCTGAGAGTGCGGCGCTGCTCGGACCCGTGAATTTGTTCCTGAGTTATACCAAAGGTGACCTGAGGCGACCACTGATTAGGTTGCTTGGGTGTGTATTAGGAATAATTCTCCAGCTGGGTAGGAATCGATCCGAGTAGCCATCTCTTTCGGATAGTGAGAACTTGACTGAGCAGCGGTAACGTAGAGACACTTAATTGAACTTGATGGTTATAATAATGATGATGATGTTACAACATTATACCGGATATGGTTACTAATGTTTGGATTCTAATCAAGTGCTTGCTCTAGTACATGTGCTAATCTAGATGACAGGTTAATATCGGTAACTTGCTGCTTAACTAATAATTTAAATTATGCTCTTGTATCATTAAAGCTTTTATGCAAAATGGTTGTCAAGCGAGATCCACCGATAAAGCCTTACATACTCCTTGGTGTCATTTATTTTTGGTTTACGACGGGTAAGTCTAGCTAAGTACATTCTCGTACTCAGGGTTTATTCCCTCTTGTTGCAGATGACGTGCTTTATAATGGCTACTGCAAGTATTATCTCCACCCTGCTGGTGATGAAGACTAGATCAGAGGCATGATCTTCTATGTTATCTTATCATGATGCTTTTGCTGGATATGACTATGGAACTGGTTTGTATTTGAACTAAGTATGTGTGATGGTTTTCAACTACCTTGCTTCCGCTATTTGTGAACTCATGTTGTAATAACTATGTGAACTCCGATGTACGAGATATTTATGAACTACTTGTGAAATAGATGTAACATGTGGCTTGTTATGTTGAATCGAGCACGATCTTGGTTGTATGCAAGTTGGTTTGAAATCCTTCGTGGTTTCAGTTAACTGCCGGGTTTATATGGGTTCAAGTATGATGGTTTGATCACTCCGGTGATTTCTTTTGTACTTGTGCACTTATAAATTGGTCGATTCTGTTACAGATAAGTTCATGCGAACAGGGCCAATTCGAGCGAGAATTGTTTTTTTCCATCTTTGCATATTTTTTCCTGTAAAATTTCCTTATAGTTTTGGTTAAATTCTTAGGTTACAAATGGTTCATTTTACTTCCTACTTTCTCCGTCATAAGATAAGTGATATTTTAGGTTTATCTTAAGTCAAATCATTTTAAGTTCTTATCAAATTTATAGGAAAGAACGTCAATATTTATGACACCCGTTAGAATACGAAAGTATATTTCAAGATAAAAATAATTTATATCTTTATCCATATATATTTCTATCTATCTCTAATATTAAAGAGGTAAATTTTCTCTTCATCTATTTTTTCGACCACCTCCCTCTGATACCTTGATAGTGGACAGTCTCTTCCATCCCGCTTTTTTCACTTTCCAGACTGCACTCACAGTCTCACGTCCTTTGTCTGGTACGTGACCCGTAATCATGACTCATATACATATGTTATCGCAACTCCTGTGATGATAAATACGGAGTCTGATTCTAGTACGTACTGGTTCACGTGTTACGTATCTCGTATGTAACCTAGGTTCATTACCTACGCTAATACGAGTTAGAATAACTTGCATCTAGCGATAATCCAGAGTGCGGTTCCAATACATATTGGGTCCCGGTGCAACGCACAGGCACGTTTGATAGTCTATACCTATACCTAATAATAAAGGGGCAAAATTTCTGGCTATTTTTTTCGTCCATCCATTTCTTTCGGCTACCTCCCCCTAACTACCAGACAATGGCAAGATTTTTCTATCCCGATTTATATATAACTTGTGTCCATATATGTTAGAATAGCTCGTCTAGTGCGATACAGAGTCCGATTCTAAAATATATTAGGTTATATATGTGATTCGGACTCATAAACTGCTAAATAAATTTTATCTCATCCAAAATAACTTGAACAGGAGTCTTAAGCCAAATAGAAAAAATAAGAAGAGTTTAAATATGCATTTATACGTTTCTTTCTGTATTATTTTAAATGTTTCTTTTGTGTTTTAGTTTCAATTTTGATTGTCCTTGTTACCCTCCGTTTGTGTCTTTTTTTCCTTTCTTTTTCTTTTCAAAATATTTTCCTCCTACGCTATTCTTTTTTTAGATTTTTTTTGTTATGGTATATATCTATGATGAATAAATATTTTTGTCTTTACAGAAGAAAAAATATACTAAGATTGTGTTTTAATTTGGTATATAATATTGGTAACATTTACTTATATTATGGATATCATGGTGATCATAGATAAATATAGCTTTTAAATTTTATATAAAAATAATAAAATATAAATAGATATGTACTATTATCGTCATTGTTTTCCATAAATTCGTTGCAATGCACTGATATATTTGTTGTAATATTAAAAAGATCAAATTTCTATCCACCTAATAATTTTCATCTAACCCAGCCCAACCCTTGTTCCCAACGGCGAACTACTTGCTCACCTCTTGGTCGTTACTCGCTAGCGGCTCATGCTACAGGCTCGCTTTCGCACCCCCCCCATCAGAACTGTTCGCGCCCCCTCTCAGAACGACCCAACCACTCGCTCACCTTCGAGTCGTCACTCGATACAAGCTCACTTCCACACCCACTCATTAGAGTCCGACAGTCTGGCCCATCATTCTACATCTCCCTCAAAGCAACTACAGTAGGGTCCCTACTTGAGCCTCCATAGCTAAATATGGGTGCCCAAGCCAAAAACACAGCTTCAGTAGGGCCTCTACTCGAGCACCCAAATCCTCCCTCCAGCACCCATTTTGGGGCTGCCTTAGGCCAAGCCCCCAAAGGACAATTTTCGTTCATTTCTTCCCCACGCGCTTGCCTTCTCCCCGCTTCCGCCGTCATTTCCCCCACGCGCAACTCCCCCTACCCGTGTGCGACTTCCCGGCGGTCACCATGACTACCCTAGGGCACACTCACGGAGCAGGAGGTCTGGGGGTGGGGCTTCACCAACATGGGTCGTGCCACCCACGCTTTGGGGGAGGGCTTCACCCATGAGGCTCACGCCGCCCATGCACGACGGGCTCTCGGCGGCGCACCTCACTACGATGACCGCGATTCACACGCTCCTCAGAATTCAAGTCTGGCCTATGTAGGTTGTGCACATGAAGGATAAAATTGGAGGAAATGGAATAGTGAAGAGGTTGTGCACATGAAAGACAAATAGGTGGAAATAGAGTAGAAGAAAAAAGTGTATAGAGAGGAATCAAACTCACAACCTGTAGATTCAGAAACTCATCCTTTTCCACTATACCATGTAGTTGATTTCTAGCAAGTATGAAATTTTGACTCTATTAACCATACTATACCAGCAGTTCAATCAAGTGGACTAAGCAAACAGTTAATCGAGGACTTTGTTGTCCCTTCCTAACAACTATGTGCACCCATTGGCCTCCTCTCCCAGTCTTTGTACTCGATCTCCGAAAAAATTAGTGTCTTACCTATCTCGTTGTTGCAATATTCGATCGAAAATGGCAGCGGGCAAGTCCCCTGACCCTAGCCTTGGCAGGTGATTAGGGGGGGTAGCTCTATTACAGCCACCAAATGGGATCTACGTCCAGTTTACCTCGATCGCACCTTCGATGTGCCTCCGTAATGTAGATGGGGATCCCGATCTTCCGTCAGGTTCAAGATAAACAACGATTTGTTCGGAGAGTGACACACCGATCCAGCTTTAGATCACAAAGACCCAAACCCTGCAACCTTAGCACCACGTCTCCTCTGGTTATCAACCGTGTCACAATCCGGTTGACCTCGCCAAGAAGGCTAATCCCTGCTGTGAATCAAAGAACACAAGCAAGAACAAGATAAAAAGCAACTCAATTAAAGTGACAATTGTAGATGAATGATTAAGCACTCGAAGTTGGGGTCTTGCAAACCGATAACGGCGACTATTCAATGACAGATTGATCTAAAACAAAACCCTAAAACCTAATGACGGAGGCGGCGTATGATTATAAAGGTCTTAGGGTCGTCGCCTACCCTGGACGCGCCCCCTAATGGGCCCAAACACGATACACGGTCCAACGGACCAAAAGTAGGTGTCGCAGCACCCTGGCAGATTATGGATGCTGACTTGTTTCGACTATTCTTATTGATTCCAAAGAGGTTTTCACGTGAAACCACTTGGATTGGCTTCCTTATCAAATTAGCTTTCCATCCATATATGGATCATCGAAAACGGAGTTCGGATGCGTCCTGGGCGTCCGTTTTATTGCAGGCTGGTCCTGACGGCCGAGGCAAACTCAAACTCGGATTGGACTGGGCCTCTGCCTTGGGTTGGACGTCCTTGTTGGCCTCCTAAGGTGGTGGCCAAGGAGGAGGACGTCCAAGGCTATCTCTTAGGTGTTCTCCATCTTCTTGGGGCATGCTCCAACTTGGGCCTGGGTCCTAAGGATGTCTAACAAGCCCATGACGACAGTGTAGCTCCCGCCAGAAATAGCGACCGAATATATTGGTGATTTGGAGGCCTTGCCAATGTGATATTGAGATGGGACCAGATCTATTTGAAAGATTATCAAAAAAGCTTTCCATCAAATGCTCATTGACCTCGATCGCACTCCGGATGGATGAGTTATGGCCTTTCCAATGAGACACTGTCGGGCTGCCGACGAACCAAAAGTTCAACTTTGATGAACTTCCATTATGAAACACATTTGAACCTATAATCAAATAGTGACATGTACATGTGGAACCAAGTGAATTATAACCAAAGCCACTATACAAATGTAGGAACGAGCGCACCTTATAATCATTGTTCGTATCCGAAGGTGCCATGTCCGCATCATCCTCCCCTTCTTGACAACAAACCGTCCTCGGTTTGGGATTAGCTGAAGGAAACGTTGTTGGTAGTAGCCAACATTGCTCCCCTTCTTGAAATTTAACATGTTTCTTTATAACAAAACTAGGGAAATTTGACATGACAAGATTATAGCAATTGGGATCCTTTGGTTGATCATACTTTTGCACAATATTAGGAGATTTTAGAGTTGAACAAATATAGACACGATGCACCATATACTCTCCTTTACAATTATATTTTCCAATAAAATGATATGTACAAGTAGACAACTATGGCAATTCAACACATTTAAGTTTCTCTTCTAAACTACTAAGAGCATATAAAGTATAAAACTCAATATAACCCAAAGTATTTGAAGAATACAATAATTTCTTTTCTTTTTTTCGGTAGCAATGGGAAGCAAACGTTTATGCTCAGCATAAGTAATTGGTTCCAAAACATGGAAAATGGAAGCATCATCAACTAATTCATCTTTATCACACGGAACATCAAGCAAATTATCACGGGACAAAGATAAATCAAGAGAGGGTTCCACTAACAATTGCTCTATGATAGCATGGTTTGTGGAAAAATTTAGTACATTAAGACAATTTTCACCTTCCGTGAGTGTAGCACCATGGGCATTACCTATGTTCTCAGCAGGAGTAATAGGTGCATTGTGAAGTGATGGTTCTGAATTTGCATATGAGGTTGTGAGCTCCTCATTTTCTTCCATGTCATCCTCTCGCTTATGGATATTATCCTGCAGAAGGTTAGTCATAGTAAGAGGAATAACAACATATTCTTCCTCCAAATGGTGCACCTCATCATATGAAATCAAAACTGGAGGTGGATTAACAAAGGTTTCTCGCATAAGAAGTTTCATATCATTCCAAGTTTGAGATTTATCAGAAAGATCTAAAGACTCCCACCAAGATAAAGCAGAATGTCACAAAACACTAGCTGCATTTTTTACCTTCCTCCTTGGACACATAAAGCGAGTAGCAAATATGTTGTCGATGGCAATTTCCCATTCCATGTACTCATCAGCACCTATACCATCATAAGTTGGTGGATACGAACAACCTGTCATTGTTAGAAGACAACAAAAGACAATATAAAAATATTATCCCTATCAAATGACTACGTGGTTGTAGTGGTGTCACTTTTGACAGCAAGTGGAAGCGTCTTACCAAGCTCTTATAAAGTTCTTACCAATGCAAGCAGTGGACGGTACAACCGGCGGCTGATTCGTGATACCTATGAGGTAGTGGTACCGAGATTGCAAGGACCTTTTTTCTGTACTGATCTGAAGTATATATGTGGAGCTTGGGAGGCATGAAAAAAATAAATATATATATGTGGCACACAAGTCAGTGACATACAGCAATATTGAATAAATGTCCAGAGCACTTGTCCTAGTTACTGGCCTATACGTGTTCCTATCACCAGTTGTGATAAACAAGAGAGGAAACAAGGATGAAAGAAAACAAGTATTAAAGGTAGCAACGGATATGAACAAGGTAAAAGGTACCACAAACAATAGAGCTATTGAGTGTTCCTTATGTGCTCCTTTTCGATATCTTCTATTCTATTTTACTATTTTTTCTTTTATTTTTTTTGTCCAATCTTTTTTTTCTTGCTTTTGCTCTTTTGATTTTTTTTTCTCAACAAGGAGCACACAAGAATAAACCACAAAAAATTTGAGCTCAATTGAATAAAAGATGTGGCCTATAAAAAATTAGGACTGTGCTCTAAAAAGCATACCAAAACTTGTGGGCCCAGAAACTCAATTTTCCTAATCGAATTTCGCAAATCTAATTTTTGCGAACCCAACTTTGCTGGGATGAAATAGATCTAGAATTTTCTGGCGTTCTCCGTAGATATAAAATTTGTCCCGTTTAGAGTTCGGATGTAAAAGTTATGACTGTTTTAAGAAAGCGGCTCGAATCAGGGATTTAGTGGACACAAGATGCAAACCGATGGTGATACGGAATAGCGGCGGGTGGAGGTATCAACACAAATTAGAAAAGAACACAATCTAAACCAGCAACAAGACTTTGACCTAGGACACAAACTCAACAAAGCGGACTCTGAAACTAAATCATGCAAAGGCTATGGCGTGGATGGTTATAGGATAGGAAAAACGAGTATGGCACTGGACTATGGAACGAATGCGAAACACTCAAACTAGGGAATAAAAGTGAACCTGACGGTATACCTTAGCTCTGATTACCACTTAATGTAGATGGGGATCCTGATTTTCCGTCAGGTTCAAGATAAACAATGATTTGTTCGGAGAGCAACACACCGATCCGGCTTTAGATCATAAAGACCCAAACCCTGCAACCTTAGCACCACGTCTCATTTGGTTATCAACCGTGTCACAATCCGGTTGAACTTGCCAAAAAGGCTAATCCCTGCTGCGAATCGAAGAACACAAGCAAGAACAAGATAAAAAGCAACTCAATTAAAGTGACAATTGCAGATGAATGATTAAGTACTCGAAGTTGGGGTCTTGCAAACCGATAACGGCGACTGTTCAATGATAGATTGATCTAAAACAAAACCCCAAAACCTAATGAAGGCGGTGGCGTATGATTATAAAGGTCTTAGGGTCATCGCCTACCCTGGACGCGCCCCCTAATGGGCCCAAACACGATGCACGGTCCAACAGACCAAAAGTAGGTGTCGCAGCACCCTGGCAGATTCTGGATGCTGACTTGTTTTGACTATTCCCGTTGATTCCAAAGAGGTTTTTACGTGAAACTAATTGGATTGGCTTCCTTATCAAATTAGCTTTCCATCCATATGTGGATCATCAAAAACGGAGTTTGGATGCGTCCTGGGCGTCCGTTTTATTGCAGGCTGGTCCTGACGGCCGAGGCAGACTCGAACTCGGATTGGACTGGGCCTCTGGCTTGGCTTGGACGTCCTTGCTGGCCTCCTAAGATGGTGGCTAAGGAGGAGGACGTCCAAGGCCATCTCTTAGGTATTCTCTATCTTCTTGGGGCGTGCTCCAACTTGGGCCTGGGTCCCAAGGATGTCTAACAAGCCCATGATGACAGTGTAGCTCCCGCCAGAAATAGCGACAGAATATATTGGTGATTTGGAGGCCTTGCCGATGTGATATTGAGATGGGACCAGATCTATTTGAAAGATTATCAAACAAGCTTTCCATCAAGTGCTCATTGACCTCGATCGCACTCCGGATGGATGAGTTATGGCCTTCCCAATGAGGCACTGTCGGGCTGCCGACGAACCAAAAGTTCAACTTTGATGAACTTCCATTATGAAACACATTTGAACCTACAATCAAATAGTGACATGTACATGTGGAACCAAGTGAATTATAACCAAAGCCACTATGCAAATGTAGGAACGAGCGCACCTTATAATCATTGTTCGTATCCGAAGGTGCCATGTCCTCATCACTCCGCCTCCTCTACAACTGCAATGTCGTTGTCCCCGTGACCCGTCTACCATATGACGAGTTCACGGCCACCATCACCGAGTGTGAAGGACGAGTCAGACAGAAGTTAGAAACTGATAACTACTACATTGCAATGCATGTATATTTTTGCTAGTAATACTTATTTGTTATCATAAACATTAGTACTTTTGTATAAATTTAGTCAAACTTAAAAATCTAAAACATCATTATTTGGAACGGAGGGAGTATATGATTGTGTTTTTTATCCCTTAATAATTAGGCGAATTTTGTTGTGGGACATCGAAAAAACATGTAATTCGCCATCTCACACCACCAACCCCGTAATTTGCTATGTGACATTACAATATCACGTCTATTTACCGTAAGACATCGCACTCACTATTTTAATCATTTATCTGTTTTGGAGATAAAGAAGATGAGGAAAAATATCAAACTACCCTCATCTTCGACCTTTGTTTAATGATATTTGTCGTAACAAATCGCCGCCGCCGATCTCACCATCCTTCTTTGACCAACAGTGTGAGTGGCGCGCAGCCCTCTCTAGACTCGCACGAGTGTGGTGTGACCTCACCGGCCTTGCGTGGGTAGCGGCCAAGGATGAAGCGGCGGGCACAGGAGAAGACTGAGAGCAAACTGGCCTCGATGCAGGCGGTGCCCAGGGAGAAGCACGCGCAGCCGGCAGCCAGGGAGAAGCGAGATGCCGCAGCGGGCCTGCACGTGCACAAGCTCCGCGGCGCCCATCGGTGAGATTTCGACTTGCCGCGCCGAAGATCCCGACCGCCGTAACTCCCAAGCTCCTTGCTCATCTGCACATGCACGAGCTCGGCTCTTAGCTGCACCTGCACGAGCTGAAGAGCAGCAGTGTTGGGAGGAGCTCAGCTCTGAGAAGCGAAAGAGGAGCGTTGGGAGGAGATCAAACGGCTAGTCTCTTGCGAGCTTACCATGTAGAATTTAATCCAAAAGCACACAAAACGACTTTGATTCCTCGATCTGAACTAGCTTCACCAATGGTCACCGCCCGCGCAAGGCCTGGGAGGCCATGCCACCACTCGTGCAAGGCTAGAGAGGGTCGCACCGCCGCTGACGCTGTTGGTCGGAGAAGGACGGCGATGAATCGGTGGCAGCGATATGATATGGCAAATATCACTGAACAGCCATATGAAGGGTAATTTGGACATTTCTCCTACCTTCTCTTCAAAACTGAGAAATGAATAAAATAGTGAATGTGGTGTCTTATGGCAAATAGCCTCGATTTTGTAATGTCCTATAGCAAATTGCGGCGTTGGCGGTGTGAATTGATCAATTACACGTTTTTTCAATGTCCCACGGCAAAATTCACCTAATAATTACTAAAAATGGGATATGTGGGCTACAATACTTTCTACGAAGTTTGACATAAGAGAAAATTAAGTAGGGTCTGTCATGACCCGACCATGACTTGTTCATAATCATCGTCATCATGAGCATCATTTGTATTTGAAATTTAAAAATAAAACTAAGTGATAAAGAATCTGCACATTTTTAGGCACCGCATGTCCCAGCGGATCATCCGCCACACCAGTGGAATGTTTCGCTAGAACATTTACATAGACTTTTAGTTATTTCAGACTGTCAAGCTCTGACGGATTTTCCCGTGCTGTCCGCTAGAACACTTCATGCACATAATTGAGGTGTCACTTGTGGAGCTTTTCTAGCCCCACAAGTCAGGCCACACGTATCCACTTCGTGAGAGGAGCACACCCGGCACCAAAATGCCCATTCACTCACTCTCACACTCCCACTCTCGCTCACCATCCCATGATGGCTCACCCATGGTTGAAGGGGAGGAAGGGGAGAAGGGAAGGAGAAGATCTAGGCAGAGGAGGCCGCCGGTGAGGTGGACGCCGCGGCCAAAGTGGCCTACGGCGGGCTTCTCGCTCTCACTTAGAAATAGCTTTGTGAATGTGCAAAACAAAGCATTATTACCTTGTTGCAGGTTAATATTAGCTACTCTTGCTACTACGTGATTCCATTCCAATAGTTTTTTCCTACTAAAGCCCTTCTAAACTCAACATTAAGTGAAATCGTGTTTAATATATCTGCAACCTTTGCTTGTTTCCTACGACCAATATTGAACAAAGTTGGGTATTGGGTTTTTAGCGGTTGGTCTTCTAACCAGGTATCTTCCCAGAACCTGATCTGATTAACATGATTTAGGCCTTGTTTGGTTCCGCTCATTCTCCAAGGCGAAAATCCCACCAAACAGGTTGCGTCACGTCCGCGCCCGACCATCTTGCGTCCGCTTATATACATGAAAAATAGACTACGGCCGAAACGCAAGGCAAGACCTACGATTTGGAGAACCTGAGTTCACGTTCCCTAACTCCCTCCATCCCTGGCACTGCCTCCCTCACCGGCGTAGTCTCGATCTCCAACGCGATCTCTGTCGACAGAATATTGTCGGCAGTCCTCCGAGGGGTATCCCACGAAGATAGATTGATCGGCAGAGGTGCGTGAGATCAAGAACAAGAAGACAATAGAGACACATGAGTTAGATAGGTTTAGGCCATCAGTATGACATAATACCCTACTCCTATGGTCTGTTGGTTTGTATTAGCTATCGTATGATATTGCCTGAGTTTGGAGGGGGTCCCTGCCCACCTTATATAGTCCGAGGAGCAAGGTTACAAGTCAATTAGATCTGAGAGAAATGAAAAGTAATAACTGATTATAGGAATCTTGGAATCAAAAATATCCTAACAGATCTCGTAGTATCTTCAGGATATCCTCTAGATGTCTTGCGGAAGGCGCTAAGTAGAGTCGTACCCCATAGGGCTTCGTCTTGTGGGCTGGACCGCCCCTGAGGGTGCAGCCCATGTGGTCTACCATGGGTATCCGGGGTCATACCCCCCATAGCCAGTCCCTGAGCACCTTGTACCTGTTGTGCAACACCGCCTTGAGCTTGTCCGAGCAGGTACGAATGAAGCCGAGCAGTCGAACTCATGGTTCGACCATCGTGATGTGTTGCCAAGCAGTTGTACAATTGCCAAGTAGCGTGTATTGTCATCGAGAAGCACAAATCATAGCCGAGCAGCATAATCCAAGCACGGCTTGCCATAAGGGTGTAAGGAGCTCAAGTTCAGAAACGAAAATTTCTCCATAGTGGACCAAGTGTGCCCACTTAGAGTCCGACCACAAGAAATGGAGGTAGTCTTCTTCAACTTTAAGAGGCCCATAGTCTTCGAGAATAAAGCAAGCACATTCACCATGAGGTGAAGTGTGCCCACTTAGTCCCCGAGCCTGATAGTAGATGACGTAGTCATGTGGTGCCAAGGTCCAAAGTAGAAGGATAATAAAAGACTAGCCAAGCAGGCAGCTAGCCCTCGATCGTAGCCCTGAAATGAAAGAGCACATCTTCACCACAAGGTGAAGTGTGCCCACTTAGTCCCCGAGCCTGATAGTAGGTGATGCAGTCACGTGGTGCCAGGGTCAGAAATAGAAAAATAGTAAAAAGACCAGCTGAGCTAGCAGCCAGTCCCCGAGCCATTTACGGAGATATCTGAAAAACCCAACCGTGGCGAAAAAACCGAAGCATTGGCTGTACAGTAGCTGTTACTGAGCCACAATAAATGGCGAAGAAGTCAGCGATTATTCGGTGAGTGATAAGCATCGACAGCGATAACTTAGCGACGTGGGATGCAGTTGCGTGAAAGCCCATGTTACAGCGCAACAAGTTGCAATAGAGAATTCAGAGGGGCTCAAATCGCGGGAACGGTTTCCCAAAAACCCTCGAATGCGAAAGGGTGGGGAAAGTGCTTTATAACTGCGCCGCCGCATCCCTCGTTCATACCTTTGCCACTTTGCCATTCTGTCTTCATCTCCAGCCCTCACATTTCTAGATTCGCATCCACGCACGCTCCCGATGCTAGTCCCCATCCAGATCTGAGAGATGGCGCCAAAGAGGAGAGCTATGAACCCGAAGAAGGCGAGCCCAAACAAGGCAGGAGCGAGAGCCAGTCGCGATGAAGAGTGGGTGCTGTCACGCATGGGGGAAGTGGAGCTCGAGAGATTGGTGCAGGTGGGCGTGCTTCCTGACCGCGTCATCGCCAGATGGCGGCTAGCCAATGGTGAGCCCTTCCCGATGCCTAACACGGATGAAGTTGTAGTCTTCAAGGATTATTTCTAGCGTGGGTTGGGGTTCCCTATTCATCCTTTCTTACAGGATCTGCTCGAGTTTTGGGCGATTAGTCTGTGCAATCTCCACCCCAACACCATATTACACATCTTGATCTTTATTCATTTCTATGAGACATTTCTAGGGGTTCTGCCACACTTCAACCTCTTCAGACACCTGTTCTGGTTAGGGATGAAAATGGTACAGATATTTTCCGACCGTATTCGAAACCGAATCCGTTTAAAGGGGTTGAGATCTGTCCGTATTCAAGTCCGGATATCCAACATCCGATATCGTATCCGTATCTAAATACTCAAATCGCATATCTATGATGTTGATATTCAATCGTATCATATCCGACATAGTTGACACTATCCGTATTCGAATCCGAATCCGGACAGAAATATGAAAACAAATGTAATATCGGTGATATACATCCGTATCCGATCCGTTTTCATCCCTAGTTCTGGTTGAAGAAGAAGGGTGGCGGTGGATCCAAGGTGGTCGGCGGTGTATATCTACAGCTCTAGGATGGAATGGCCAGCGAGTACATTAACGTACCGCTAAACACTTCTCTGAAAGGGTGGAACTCCAAGTGGTTTTACATGAAACAAAGTCACCCTACAATCCAATATGACATCCACCATATCCCGGAGAACTAGAAAAGCTGGTCGGAGAAACCGAATAGTGCTGACATGGAACAAGTAAGGGAGCTCCTCAACCTGCTTGAAGCCATAGAGATTAGTGGTGAACTAGTGGCGGTGAGCTTCATAGTTTGCCAAATCCAGCCCTGCAAGGAGAGGGCCCACCCGGGCTTTGACTATAGAGGTGATGACGATAGGACCCGGGAGAGGATGGAATGGCTGACGAAATGAATTGTCCTAGAGTGGGCCACAGACCTATTCGCTCCCAGCACCTCGTTCAGCTAGCCAAAGCAAACGAGGGCCTTCAACTATACAAATCCACCTCCTCAGGTAACCATCTCGATTATTTTTTCCCGACACTTTTAATCCTAAAGCATTGTCGAGCAATGAACTGATGCACTTATGTAAAGATCCATTCATAGGAAAGAGCAGTGTACTTCTATGGCGTGCCGAGGGGTGATTGGCTGAGGGGTGTAGACGCCCTGCCACCGGCTCAGCCTAAGGAAGATGTGGCCAGTGCTTCGTCAGAGTCTAGGGATGGTCGGACAAAAAATTCACCCCCAGTATCGGAGAAAGTCCGAGGAAAAATAGCAGCGGCACATGAGCCGACCCGAAAGAAGAGGAAGATGGCGGTCGCCAGTCCCCTCAAACCAGGCGGCATCTCGCTTGGTGGCGACCAGACCACTCGACAGCGGAGGACCACGGTCCTCGAGTGGTCGGACGACGACAAAACTTTTGTGGCTCCTCCGCCGAGCACTGAAGCACCTCCGCGCAGCACTCGCGTGGAGGAATAAGCGAGGAGAGGTGAAGAAGTTCTCGAGTAGCAGGCGACAGGAGTCCCCAAGCTATAGACGACGGGAGTCCCTGCAGAGCAGGCGGAGGGAGTCGTAGAGAGACATGCGAATAGAGGCCAACGGTGGAGGAAACTAGACCTCCACCCTAGAGTACGAGAGTCGACCCCATGGCCGCACCTGGGTGCTCTTGTAGGCGTCATCGGTTCAAGAAATTGTTCCGGCAGACCAAACCGTGAGTATACTTTCCTTGGAGTTACTTTGTTGTCATTTCTTAGTTTTTTTGGTGCTTGATGAGCTGATCTGATGTAGAGCAAAATGTGTGGAGGGTCTGACCTCACCAGTCTAGACTACCAAACCGCCGAGGGCTGATCCCATAGTGGAAGCAACACCGACAGCTACTGTCCTAGAGTCCACGAGAGCTCAGCAGCCAGAGGAGGAGCCAACAGCTGCTGCTAGTGATCTTGGCAATGGTGAACGAGCGGCGTTGGCGACAGATGGATCGGTGGCAGTGCCCGAGGCAACAGCGGGAACCGCTGGGTGATTAGGAGCAGAGGTTGGTGTTGCCAGCAATGCGCTGGAGTCTAGGGCGGTGAAGCCGGTGGTGCCCGAGGGACAAACGACGCTTCCTGAGGCATCGTAGGGCATGGTCGGAGCCACTGTCGGCCATGGAGCCCCCCGGTGGTGCCTCGAGCTTTGGCGAAGAGGATGAGGTGGAGGAGATCGAGCGCGCTGAACCTCGACCCCAAGCTGTCCAAATCCTCCACAAGCATGGTGATGAAGTGGCGGTTATTGAGGAGGAAGATACCACCAGGGAGATGAGGAGATTGAAGACCGCCCTCACTAGAGTGATGAAACAAATCGAGGTCAGTTTTGCATCTGGAGTGGTCATCTTTGACGTTGGAGATTGAAGTTCATCATTATAATTGCATATTTGCAGGGGATAACTCGAACTGCCAAGCAGTGGCATCAGCTAATAAAGAGGATGGAACCCCTCACCGAAGAGAACGAAAAACTCAGAGAGGCGATGAACCTGATGGAGAGAAACATCCAGAGAGCCCGGCGTGAGCGAGACCTTGCTGAGTCCAATGCGCGAGATCTGGAACACCAGAAGGGGGTCCTGGCCATGTAGCTAGCGGTTGCATCCGAGCAGCTGCGGTGCAAGTCTGAGGAGCTAGCGAGTGCCTCCACACAACTGGAATAGACTTTCGAGCAGCTTAGAAGTGTATCCGAGCAGAAAGCAGGTATGGTATATCGGTGAATATGCTTTGTATTGCTGAACAACCATATTTTTAGCGATCACTATTGTGCTTGTAGAGCAAAACATGGAGCTCGGCCAGCTGCGCCAAGCCCTCAAACAACTCCAAGAGGAGAAGGCGAAAGAGATAGGGTGAGCAGATAAACTGGCCAAGGAGTTGAACGGTAAGTATTTCCTGGTCGGAGTTAATGCTGAAGTAGTTTCCTTTCTTGACGGAACTTTGTAATGCTTGCAGACTACTGTCAGAGGGTCAAAGCACAATTCAATGTGTTGGAGTAGGACGCCTAAACACATAGGGACAAGTTTGATGCCATAGTTGTCGGAGTCAAACCACTGCTCGACTGCATCGACCTAGAGGTGGCTCCTCAAACCGATGGCAGGCCGCCACGCCCGGACATCATCATCAAAAGGTGCAAGACGGCATGGGAGAGCTTCAAGAACTTGAATTGCGACACCGTTGTTACCGACATTACTCATGCCCCTGTGGTGGTCCAGTCCCACTATCCATCCATTGACCTTCAGGCGATAGGGGGCGGATTCGCTGAAGGACTGAGCAAGGCAGAGACCCAGCAGCTAGAGGATGAGGTGGAGGATGCGGCGAGAAAGCTGGCCAGCGACATCGACCTGTTTGGTGAGACGAGTGGCGATGGCGAAGCTCGATGATATGCTCGGAGATTATCATCTGTAATTTCTAGACAGTGTAGTTAGAACGTGTGATAGCGCAAAAGCACTTATGTATGTGATAAATGTTATAAGGTGCATGTGTATGCAGTTTGCTTGTAGTTCAGCAAAAAAATCTTCACGGTTTTAACCATAACGCAATTATATGTAATATAAGTAGCGTCCAAGCAGTTGGTTTGCTACTGACCCCCATGGCCTCGGCTAGCCCATAGTCCATAACGTTGAGCGCGGAGCCCATGCACGTGTAGGAGGAACAGGCGTGACCAAGGAACCACAACTGACCACCCATAACACAGAGCGCGGAGCCCGTGGCATGTGTAGGGAGGGATTGGAGACTGGGTCTTCTCCATAGAGAACAGAGCAGAATGTGCTGCTCGGTGGTTGTCGAAATAACTTGGAGATGTACATAGTAGAAGTGGCGTCCGAGCAATAAGTTATGTGCTATGCTCTCGGCCTTGGCCAGCCTATAGTCCATAACATCAAGCGGGAGCCCGTGGGCGTGTAGGAGGAATAGGCATGACCAAGGAACTATAGCCGACCACCCATAACGCAGAGCGCAGCACCCGTGGCACGTGTAGGGAGGGATCAGAGACTGGGTCTTTTCCATAGAGAACAAAACAGAATGTATGCTGCTCGCTGATCGGTGAAAGATCTTGAAGATTTTGAGAAAAATCTTTGACGATTTGGAGAAAAATGTGTTCGGCGATTTGGAGAAAAACATGTTCAGCGATTCAGAGAAAAACATATTCGGCGATTCGAAGAAAACGTGTTCGGCGAAAATGTTGGAGATTTGGAGAAACATGGTTGGTGCAGGTATGGCGATTTCAATTTGGAGTTCGTCATGGAGTGGCGTAGAGCTCGGCGACCATAAGTGGAGATTTAAACCATAATGGAGAAAAAAAGAAGACAAATTAAGGAGATCAAAACTTTATTCATCATAAAGTGGAGAGTACATATTTGGGGTGTTTCAAGGATAGAAACATATGAGGTGCTCAATGTACCCAGAGTTGGGAACATTCATTCCATCTATGTCACATAGGCGATAAGACCCTGGTCGAGTAACGTCTTTGACGATGAAAGGTCCTTCCTAGGGGGAGGAAAGCTTATGCATCCCTTCGGTTTTTTGTTTCCTACGGAGAACGAGGTCGCCAACAGCAAATGAATGATCTTTGCTGTTGTAGTTGTAGTACCTCTGCAAGCCTTCTAGATACTTAGCTGTGCGGACGCAAGTGATTAGGCATTCTTCCTCAGCCCTATCGACGTCCTCTGTTCGAACAGCTACGGCTTGCTCTTCATCATAATTTTCCACCCTAGGTGCTCGGAAGGCAATATCCGCTGGTAGTATGGCTTCTCAGCCATAGACCAAGAAGTATGGAGACACACTGGTGCTGTGACTAGTGTGAGTGCATAGTCCCTAGACTATAGCTGGTAGCCCTTGAGCCATCTGCCCGGGTACTTTTCTTCTTTCTGATATAGTCTCTTTTTGAGGGCATCAAGGATCATGACATTCGCCCGTTCGACCTGGCCATTGGCTCTAGGATGGGCAACGAAGACGTATTTGACAGAGATGCAATGGTCTTCATAGAAGTCCCAAAAGTGATGGCCAATAAATGTAGTTCCGAGGTCGGTGATGATGCTGTTCGGGAGACCGAATCTATGGATGATGTCTTCGAAGAGCTTGACTTATTTCTTTGTAGTAGCTGAGACGAGCGGTTTATACTCAATCCACTTGGAGAACTTATCAATGGCGACATATATGTACCAGAAGCCACCTGGCACTGGCTTAAAAGGGCCAATCATGTCCAGTCCTCATCATGCATAGGGCCAGGAAGCTGGAACGGTCTGCAGCTGTTGTGCCAGCATGTGTATTTGCTTGGCAAAAAATTAGCATCCTTCACAACGTCGGACGAGATCTTCTGCATTGGAGATGGCCGTGGGCCAATAAAAACCAGGTCGGAAAGCTTTGTCGACCAGTGTTCTCAATGCCGCGTGATTGCCGCAGGAACCAGAGTGAATTTCGAGAAGTAACTTCACTCCGTCTTCTTGGGTGACGCATTTTTGCAGAATCCCTTCCTTGGCACTTTTCCTCAGCAAGTTGCCGTCCACCAGCACGTAGTGTTTGCTTCGACGGATTAGGCATTCGGTTTCAGTCTTATTGGCGGGTACTTCGGCTCTAGATAGGTACTTGATGAATTGTTCCCTCCAATCGGTGGTCGGTAAAGGTACCATAAGTACCAGCTGCTCGGTAGGGGGAACTTTCTGAATTTCCTTTTCTTCCTTAATGGACGGTGCTAGAAGATCTTGAACGAAGACCCCCGGTGGAATCGCGGCGCGAGAGGAGCCCAACTTGGACAAGTAATCGGCGAGCTAATTTTGATCGCGTACCACATGGTGGTACTCGATACCATAGAACTTCCCTTCAAGCTTCCTGATTTCAACGCAATATGCATCCATCTTCTTATTGGAGCAAGAACAGTCTTTGTAAAGCTAGTTGATGACCAGTGCGGAGTCCCCGTATACCATGAGGCATTTGATGCCGAGCTCAACGGCTATACAGAGTCTGTGGAGACATGCTTCATATTCGGCGGCGTTGTTGGAGGCCAGAAAGTGTATCCAGAGAACGTATCGGAGCTTATCCTTGGTCGACGTAATGAACAGAATGCCCGCGTTGATGTTAAGGGTGCATCAAAGTACATCACCCAGTGCTCAGGGCAGGTGGCGGCGATGGACTCTTGGATCCCGGTCCACTCAGCGACGAAATCAGC
This sequence comes from Miscanthus floridulus, assembly GCF_019320115.1. Taxonomy (NCBI): domain Eukaryota; kingdom Viridiplantae; phylum Streptophyta; class Magnoliopsida; order Poales; family Poaceae; genus Miscanthus; species Miscanthus floridulus. The sequence goes on along the minus strand of NC_089581.1, from coordinate 60,556,648 downwards.
AAGCGCCTAAGACTTGATTGTAGGCCTGCTTCTGAATTCAATGGAGTAAGTGCCGAGCTCAATAGTCCACTTGATGATATGGCCGTTGGCCTCTTTGTTGTGGAGGATGTCCCCCAAAGGGAACTCGGTGACCACGATGATCTTGTAATACTTGAAGTAGTGGATGAGCTTGCGCGATGTAATCAGAACGGCATATAACAGCTTCTAGACCTAAGGATAACGAGTCTTGGGCTCGTTAAGAACCTCGCTAATGAAATATACCGGATGTTGCACCTTATAGGCGTGCCCAGCCTCCTCATGTTCGACCACAATTGCTGTGCTGACGACACGAGAAGTAGTAGCGATATAGATCAGGAGAGTTTCATTTGACCATTGCGCCGCCATGATCAGAGGCTTTGTTAGGAACAACTTAAGCTGCTCAAAAGCTGTGTCTGCCTCTTTCGACCAGGAAAAGCGCTCAGAGGCCTTGATGAGTTTGAAGAAAGGTAGCCCTTTTTCGCCGAGGCGCGATATGAAGCGGCTTAAGGCATCCATGCAGCCTGTAAGCTTCTTTATATCCTTGATGCATGGTGGTCGTTTCATGTTGGTGATGGCAGAGACCTTGTCAGGATTGGGCTCGATGCCTCGTGCGCTAACAATGTAGCCTAGGAGTATACCGGACGGAACTCCAAAGATGCACTTTGAAGGGTTCAGCTTCCATCGGTACCTTTTTAGGTTGGCGAACATTTCTTCAAGATCCATCGATAAGATCATCAGCAGTTTTGGACTTGATGACCACATCGTCGATGTACGCTTCAACGTTGCGGCCAATCTATTGATCGAGGCACATCTGGATAGCCCTTTGATAAGTCACCCTAGCGTTCTTGAGTTCGAAGGACATGGTGGTATAGCAATACGCACCAAAGGGCAGGAAGAAAGACGTCTTGGTCTGATCTTCTTCCTTGAGGGAGATCTGGTGATAGCCAGAGTAACAGTCAAGGAAGGAGAGCAGTTCGCATCCGGCGGTAGAGTCTACAACCTCATCTATCCAAGGCAAACCTAAGGGGTCTTTAGGGCAGTGTTTGTTAAGATCAGTGTAATCAACGCATATTCTCCATTCTTTATTCTTTTTTTGAACAAGAACAGGGTTTGCTAACCACTCAGGATGATACACTTCTTTTATCAATCCAGTAGCTAAGAGCCATTACGCACATTCTCCATTCTTTATTCTTTTTTTGAACAAGAATAGGGTTTGCTAACCACTCAGGATGATACACTTCTTTTATCAATCCAGTAGCTAAGAGCCATTTTATTTCTACCCCAATAGCCTCCTTCTTGTCTGACGCGAATCGACGGAGTTTCTGCTTGATCGGTTTGGCGGTCAGCGAGACATTCAAGGAGTGCTCGATCTTCTCCCTTGGTACCCCCAGCATGTCTGCAGGTTTCCAAGCAAACACATCGGCGTTGGCATATAGGAAGGAGATAAGCATGCTTTCCTATTTGGGGTCAAGGTGAGCCCCAATCTTCACGGTCTTGGAGGGGTCATCGAGGCCGAGGCTGACCTCCATTATTTCCTTGGACTTGGTGGAGGCACGGGGAGGCTCTAGCTCTAGGATCTTCATGTCGTCGACGGACAACGTCTTGGCTTCGGTGACCACGCTGGCCATTTGGATGGAGAGGTCGGTGGCTTCGGCGAGGGTGATACTCTCTGTCTCATAGGCGTAGGCGATGGAAAGGTTGGCCCATAGGGCCAAAACTCCTATAGGCAAAGGCATTTTCAGCACCAGATACACATAGCGCGATACAGCCATGAACTTGGCCAGAGCTGGCCAACCAAGTATGGCGTGGTAGGCGGTGTTGAAATCGACGACATAGAAGTTGATATGCTCGACGCAGTAGTTGCTTGCCGTGCTGAACTGTACTGGTAGGGTGATCTCTCCAAGCGGTTTGGAGGCCCTACCAGGTACCACACCCCAAAAGGAGTCGAAGGGTGTGAGATCCGCTAATCCGAGGCCCAGCTCCTTTAGGGCTCCGACGAAGAGGAGATTCAGAGCGCTCCCACCATCGATGAGCACTTTTCTAAAGAGCACCTTCTGGACGGTTGCATCGAGGACGTGGGGGAAATGCCCTGTGTAGGGAATGTCTGCCCACTGGTCAGCCCTGCTGAAGGTGATAGGGACTTCGAACCATGGGCAATAGTAGGGGTTGGCGACAGCATCCTCCGTAGTGACATTGAGCACCTACCGTGCGGCGAGCTTCCGCTCTCTTCTGCTCTTGGTGGAGACAAGGCCCTCGAAGATGGTGGCGACCACCTTGTCATGGTCCTAGAAGGCATTGTCCTTGCCCCTAGGTGGTCGGCGACCTCCGGCTCCATCGTTGACGATGTCGTCCAGCTTTTTGTCCTAAAACTCCTTAGCCAAACTGAGGTAGTTCTTCATCTTGTGCTTGGCATTCTTATGGAGAGGGCATGGGTCGTCGAGGATCTTCTTGTACTATTCGTCGTAGTTGCGCTTGGCGTGAGGTTCATTGATGGCAGTGACATTGTGGTCTGGCTGGCGGCGGCAATTCTGACTAGTCATGGGTCCTTCTGGCCGATCATGGCCGCTGTCATGATGATAACTGCGGTCATCGTGGCGGTGGTCGTTGTGGCGGCGGTTGTCGAAGCGGTCATCATAGCGGCGTGTTGGGCGATGATTGCCCGCATCCTCATTGAAGTGCACCTCGGCTTCCTCGGTGTCGGCGTACTGGTTGGCGGTTGGGATCATCTTGTCGATCCCTATGGGTGGCTTACGGTTGAACTTAGAGCGAAGCTCGCAGTGATGGAGTCCTTGGATGAAGGCAGTGATGACCTCGGCTTCCATGATGTTTGGAATAGAATTCCTTATCTTGGAAAAGCGTTGGATGTAGCTGCGGAGGAGCTCGGATGGCTTCTGGTTGATGCGGTTGAGATCATGCTTGGTTCCCGGTCACGTACACGTAGCCATATAGTTATCGGTGAAGACTTTTTTCAGCTCATCCCAGGATCCGATGGATTTCGGGGCAAGGCTAGTAAACCAGTTCATGACAGTTGGCGTTAGCATGATGGGAAGATAGTTCTCCATGACACTGGTGTCTCCTCCGATGGCGTGAACAGCAGTGGCGTAAGCCTGTAACCACTATGTTGGATTCATCCTCCCCTCGTATGGCTCGACCCTAGTGATTTTGAAACCACGGGGCCATTGAAGTGTTTGGAGCGCCCTTATGAATGTCGAGGGCCCCTCAGGGTTGTCGACGCCATCATCTACAGCATTGCCACCAGTGATTGGCTCGAGGGTTGAGTCTGGGTTGCCGTACTCTTGCTCGTACTCCTGGCGATGGTGTACTTTGTCCTCATGGCGATTGAAACGGCGTTCATCGATACATCGTCATGCATCTCGGAGATTGTTGAGGTGCACCCAGACGTCCTGGTCAACCTCCTAGTCATGTTGGCGGTGATGTTCGACATGGTTGCCCCTAGCTCTGCCCTAGAGGGGTTGCCTGTCGTCGTGGAGCTGGTCGGTGAAGCGACTTTGGCAGCGATCGGTTCTTGTGGCGACTGATCGGTGAATCAAAGTAGTGGAGTATGAAGGTCTCTAATCCTGTCGAATCTCATTGACCTAGTAGTGCGCCGCTTTAAGCATGGTGGCAACCTTGGCGAGCTCGGGCGTCTGCGGGAGGTGGGTGAGCTCGTTGGCGGCCACTGCTAGATTGGCGCTTGGAGTCTTGAAGACATTGTGGCCGTCAACACGGAGAAACTCTTCGTCGAGGTTGCGCTGGAGTGGCCTTCCTTGTGAGTCGAGCTGCTGCTCGGCCATCACGAGGGCATTCTTGTTTGCTCGACATTGTGCGCGGTTGATGTTTTAGTTCTCACGAGCAGCGCGTTCCTCCTTGGTCTCATCGTTCTGAGGGGGGCTGTCGATGCTGACATTGAAGATCGCACCACCCTAGAAATGAGGGAGAGGAAGTTGCTCGGTGAAGGTTTCGACGAGGGTCTCCGTAGAGCCTTGGGACTCAGAGTTTGGATGCTCCTCCGGGATGGCCTGGAGGGATGCTCCAGAGCGTCAGCTGACGTGGAGCATGTTGATGGCCGGCGGAGGTTGGTCGGCGATCTAGTCGGCGAGAGGAAGGATGTCTCCCACCTGGTCGGCGAATCTGCCCCTCAGGGCATGTTGGTAAGCGGCGGCAGCGTTGGTGAACCCGAAGGGTAGAGCCGCAACTCCTAGAGTTTTCTGAGTAGCCTCCAAAAGATTTGGATCGAAGGGTGGTCGATGATTAACCAAAGTGTCCAGAGTCGATTCGGCGATGGAGAGGTAATCGGCGAGCTTCAGACCGACCCGATCGCTGGATACAATCAGATCATTGTTGTTGATCTACCTCCTCTAGTAACGAGGAAGCGGGCGGCAAGTTGTTGATAAGGGTGACCTCGGAGGTGGTTCTGAGATCGGATCTGCAGTCGCAGGTGCGGGGATGATCGACACAGAATTAACCTATGCCGGCTCGAGGAGCTCTCCGACTCTGTTAGCGTTGATAATCCAGGAGATCGATCCGACCATGAAGATCTAGCCAGGCTACAGGAGGAATGAAGAGCCTGCGAAAAAAGCCATCTTTTTCGACAAGGAAACAACACGCAATCCCCTACCTAACGCACCATCTGTCGACAGAATATCGTCGGCAGTCCTTCGAGGGGTATACCATGAAGGTAGATTGATCGACAGAGATGCGTGAGATCAAGAACAAGAAGGCAACAGAGACACACGAGTTAGATAGATTTAGGCCGTCAGTATAACGTAATACCCTACTCCTGTGGTCTGTTGGTTTGTATTAGCTATCATATGATACTAGAAAACTCAGCGCGGCTTTGCCGCGCCTCTTTGGAGTTCGCCGGTGTAGTTTTTTTATACCATTATTAGTGCAAAAGGTTGAGCTACGAGATCACCCACATTAGTAATATATAAGGATTTTGATGTTGAGCTAAGTTGTCATGGAGTCATGATTAATATTTACAGCAGTAGCACTATCAGGAGTTCAAATATTTCCTCAAAATATCACTCTGTGCCTTGCTCGATCCAACTGTGTTATACTACCTAAATTTGCATGCACATATATACGTTGTTGTGAGGTGTGAAAAATCTGTACTACTAATTCTTAGAGTTGAATAAGGCACTTGAACGGGACTGAAGCACCAAATAACTGACATAGGTCATACATTATACGACTGATTTCAGATACGAAATTAAAATAGAAACAAGGTATTGTTGAAAGAATCAATGTTTATAAAATCTAGTATTAGTTTGCTGGTAAAAAAAGCAATGCAACAGTACCGTTTCCTATCATTAATTAGAATGTGAGGCACTGAAAGACCATGCTAAGAATGTCGAATGGCCTTACAAGATTCACAAGATTCCCAATGCACTTCAACATTGTACTAGCAGCCCCAAAAGATGATGTATTATTCCTGTGAGACAAATAATGTCGTGTTTGTACAGTAATTAACAAACTTGACTTGCAATTAGCAGAGCAAGTATTTTCAGACTAAGAAAGCAGTAGGAAAGGCAGTACATCAAAACTGAAACTACACATGAGAGAACGGCGAGGATGTCATCTTTTGTGTAATGCTCTGAATTCTGAACTATCTAAGGATTTTGAGTTATAGCATGTTCATATGATAGTGCTGCCTCATAGTTTTGGATGAACAGGCTCCGCACTGAGGAGCAGTCGTGGATCTAAGACAGGAATAGTATGATAGAACACATACTAAGTTAAATGGGATGCTTCAATTGTCGTAATTGAGAATAGTATGATATATACTAAGACAGGAATGGATGAAGAACATATTAAACCCCAACATGAATAGGTAATCTCGTGCATAGCTAGTCATTCACAAAGCATATCAGATGATCTATGTATCAATTGTCCACTAATATTTCTGCCAATGCAAAATCAAGCATGCTGAGTTGAATTTTACAACTCAAAACCCATAAAGTTGCAAACAAATTAAGCAGCATTTTCCACCTTTAACTCAAACACATTCAGACATAAGAAATCAACTGCGTGTATTCTCTGATTCAGGTCTGGAGTTTCATTTACCCATACTGAACTACAGTTTTACGTTTTATCAGAGAGTTTAAGATGGGATATTTTGGCGCACCTTTCCGGGATTGAAGTTTGCAGCTGCAATTGGAGCTGCGGGTACAGTGAATATCACCAGGCACAGGCCGCCGAGCCGGAGGAAGAAGGAGCCTAGGGTCTTTGCTCGAAGGGGACTTGGATCTCCAGCCCGAGGTCCCAACTCGGCCGACGACGAAGCCGCTGCGGCTGCTGCCTCCTCCTGCGCCCTACGCCGACGCAGCCTCCTCCTGCGTTGTCTACACCATCCTCACCTCTTGACCTAACCAAATCAGCGCCATGAGAAACAAAGTACGCCAACCCAACCCGATGTCGGGCAAAACGAATCAGTGCAAGGAGCATCTCTTACCTGCGTCTTGCTCGCGAATCGCTACACTGGCTGCTGGAGAGTCGAGGGCGGGAGAGACGGCGGCGCACGCGATAGGGCTGCGGGAGAGAGGCGGCTGCGGGGCTGTGGGAGTTTGCACGATAGGGTTATCGACAGGAGAGGGAAGAGGGATGCGGGGTTGATTTCGAAATAATCTGAGACAGTTTTTTGCAAAATATTCTGAGAAGGCCTCTGAAGACGGGTTGATTTCCGAAAAGTTGAAGGGGTTTTTCGTAAAATGACCGCGGATCGCCCGATCTGACCCGTCCGCGCGCCCGATCGAACGGTCGCGAAAAGCCGGTGACGTGGCACGCTATCTGGTCGCGGTTTGGGCGCAGGTTTCATATAGAAAGATTGCCTGAGTTTGGAGGGGTCCCTGCCCGCCTTATATAGTCCGGGGAGCAGGGTTATAAGTTGGTTAGATCTGAGAGATAACCAGAAAGTAATAACTGATTACAGGAATTTTGGGATCATACATATCCTAACAGATCTCGTAGTATCTTTAGGATATCCTCCAGATGTCTTGCGGAAGGTGCCGAGCAGAGTCGTACCCCGTAAGGCTTCGTCTTGTGGGCTGGACCGCCCCTGAGGGCGCAACCCATGTGGTCTGCCGTGGGTATCCGGGGTCATACCCCCCACAGTCTCCCTCCTTGGTGCGGCACCATCTCCGGCGCGGCCTCCCTCCCCGGCGTAGTCTCCATCCCCGGCGCTGCTTCCCTCCCCGGCGCTGCTTCCCTCCTCGGCACGGCTTCCATCTCAGGCGTCGCCTCCATCCCTGGCGCGGCCTCCATCCCTGCCCCCTTCTTCCTGCGCGAGCACCCTCCATCTGTCAACGCCTCCCTCCGGTCCGGCCCCCGCCTCCACGACCATCATCTCCTCTCTCTAGCCTAGCCCTGGACTAGATCCGCCATAGGAGAGCAGGTCCCTGTCGGATCTGGCCTTCGGCCGGCGGCCTCCATGACCGGCTCACTCCCTCACCGCTGGCTCTCTCCCCACTGCTGCCTCCCTCCAAGCTCGTGCGTCGACTAAATAAGAAGGGCCAGAATGTAAATAGAAACTCTTATCTGGGTCTAGATGCAAAGCTATAAACTCACATGAATAGTAGTAAATAGTGGTATGCAGTTTGAGAAATATCCCGGGTTCTCAGTGCAAAATGTCCTACCCAAAATAATCAGGCTAACCAAATGCATAGCTTATTTAGACAGCAGATTCTCTACATGATGGCTTATCTTACAATCATACTCAACTTATAAATGAGACTCACATAAGCTGAACCTAAGAGGGCCTTAACTTGATAGTAGTGTTTTGCTTACGGATCAAATCTCCAACGAAATGGTTATACACACGTGGAAGCATTTAGCACAGTTAAAGCACGTGTCCGCTTCACATGATTTCTGTGCCTTCGATCACGTTGTGTAGGATGCATATATGCATGTTGTGCGTATGGTCGTTTGTGTAGTATGTATGCGTATGTACTTCCAACTTATTGCACTATCAAATGAAAACACAAATTAAATACCAAAGCCCCATGGTACGCAAGTACGAAAAGAAATGTAGTTACATACGAGTGGGATTACCACACCGAACATCCACACTTCTCTTGTTTAGCTCTTCCTTGATGTTACTGTCTGGATTCCGTTGAAGAAAGGCATCACGTCGATGGGCCTGGTTTAAGTGAGGATTAGTTAGTGTGCTCGTGCGTTGCTATGGGACAACTAAACTTTTATACTAAAAACACATGGATCGCACGATAAGATAACAATACTATAAAATTAAATATGCACGTTAATCACAAAACAAAGTTCGTGAAATTAACAGTCACGCACAGCACGGCGTCACAGACTCACAAACTGTATAGACCTTTCCACACGACATGGGGGCAGTTGGCGTTTGCATTGCCTCAGGTCATTGCGTTGCGGGTCAGCTCCGCCGCGTGTGTCGCCATCTCCGTCACCTCCGTGGCACATCAGCTAGCGCCGCCAGCCGCCGCGCCTCAACCATGAGCGTCGCATGCCGCCTTCTCCGCCCGCTGCGTAGGCCACACCTCGCCTAGCTACGGGCTACCGTAGCGTCGACACCCTAGCCTCACGCATGGGTTAGGACCGTGCCGGTAGCGACGGCGGCCCTGCACTTCTTGCTCTATAGTGAGACATGAATTTTCTTCCTGAGTTATAGCATCTTCCATGCTAGGATTTTTAGGAACTTCTTCAGATTCAATAGGACTAACACAACCAGATTCTTCATCGAACAGGAACTTCGCTCAGTCATTTAGATAGGAAGAACAGATGTATGATAAAGAGATAAAATACACATGTTGAAGATTGTACCTGTTATAGGTCTCAAGTACATTTCTTTGTGCTTCAGAACTGTCAAGGCTATAATTGTATATTCAAATCCAGATTAGTGAAGTCTATCATACTGAACACACACACCTGCATTCTACAATGCTTATGAAATCTGATAGCACGTAAATCTGGTTGAGTTGTGGCAAATTAAAGAAAATGAACTAATATTACTTGTTCATTTGTACAGCTAGCAAGCAAATTGAAGAATTTTATTGTGCCCATTTAACAGTCTATAACCGCTTAAATTCAGTTAGCTGATATGGTCTTCCTAAAATGCAGGCTCATTCATCTCCATGGACCATGGTTAATGTTATTACAATTACAGTAAAATCTCTTTCTATAAAGTAGTAAAGGATATTAGCATGAACATATTTTGTTCTAAATATCTTGTGGATCTAACTGTACATCTGATGGATGCACTCGTAAAATGACCAAGGTCAACAAACATTGCTTCACTGCCTGAAAAGTGGAAAGTAGACCTGGTGATTAAATCCTAAATGGCAAACAGGTTATAAAAAAACAAAAAGGGAAAGGTAACATGATACATCACTCCACTGTCATAGAAAGAAGCTATATCAGAGACATTGTTTAAAAATTCATATCATGTTTTGAACATTTCTATCAGGCCAACAATCTCATCCTCCGATGAGTTTTCTTCGATGCAAATAAAAGACATGAATTAAAGTCTCTGATATAGCTTGGAAATAAACTGTTGAATGTTTCCTGTATAGCTCTCTATCTTGCAAATAAAAGACAATATGCATAAGCTAACAGTCAGTAGATCTCAAGGGGCACACGAGCTAAAGGATGCAACATTACGGCCATTACCTAGCCATGTACTTGTTGGTGAGAATTTATATAAATATAAAGAATGATAAAGACGACAATTAAGATTGGCATTAGGCCAACTCCTTTTGATTCTTTACAAACACATCTGAAAGTTAACATATGGGCTATGGGCATCAAATCAAAACAACAAAAAGAACATGGATTCGACCATAAGTAGCATTTGCCCTCCTTATTTTGAATAAATAGAAAGATACTATAGAGTTACAGGATTGTCAATCTTATCAGCACCATCAATTTTTGACAATTGTAGAACTCAACCAAGACTCCCATTGAAGTGCTACATCCCTAGCTCGCAACCCAATTAAGAGTAAGTTCTCGTAAGTCTAGCTCCCAGCCATTATTAAACTGCATGAAGGGCTCCGAAATAAAGACCACTATTTGAAAAAAGAGTAAATGATAATCCCAATTAACTAATTGTCTTAACTTCATTTTCTTGGTAAAAAAATAGTTTATGCAATTCAATAATAGTAAAAAACAGTTGGCTGTCGGAGACCCTGCGCATGGACATCTTGACATACAGATTCTCCAGCCCATCTAGCTCACCCTAGCATCCGCAGGCAGCACTTGAGCTGGTGCCACCACTTATTCCGCAATCGCCACCAGCTGTGGAGTCCTTGATTGACGAGTATCAATGCTGAATGAAAATGTATTGCACACTGTTTCAAGTATACAGACTCCTAATACTATCTATATTGAGATTTGAATTATGAACATATGATGACTGATGATAGTGAAAAACTAAATTTATTATACAACTGAACTGAATTTGCTGAACTCTAACAAACAACCATTAGTCTGAGAATTGAAACAAAAGGGCAATGACGGCTACACTTACATCAAGCAAGTCGGCGTCGATCCTAAACTTCCACGATGGCAGACCAATTCCGTCGCCTGAGTTGTCGTCACTCAGGCCTTCTTGTCCAACAGGATTGAACAAGAATACACCAGGAGCCATCTGCAGCAACGCACGACTTAGTACAGTCCCTCGTAGCAGTGTATCGAGAAATAAATCAAATAATACACCAGAACCAGGATGCTTCTAATGGATCTCGCTACCACGTGACTCCCTCAACCTTGTTGCCGCTAGATCCTATGGACCTCGCCCCGGTGGAGAGGGCACTGTAGAGGAGGACGGCGTCGGAGGAGATCTTAATAGCAACGGTGAGGATGGGGAGAAGTAGGATGCAGTCATATGAGCAGGTTCCAATATTACCTCATTCACAAAGGAACATGATTAAATAAAATTTGCATAATCTCAAATATGTAGCTGAAAGGATCAAGATGCCCAAGAGGGGGGTGAATTGGGCTAATTCTAAAATTCTTTGCAATAATTAAACCCTACACTTAGCCCACTTCACCCCTTATGCCTAGAAATTGTTTCTAATGTTCTACCGCACAAAAGTTTTGCAACCTAAGTTCCAATCCTACTCTAGCATGGCAATTCTATGAATGTAAAGACAAGAATTAAATTGCTCAAAGTAAATGCTTAAAGTAAAGAGAGAAGGAGGAACATGGCGATATTTTATCGAGGTATCGAAGAGTCGCCACTCCCCACTAGTCCTCGTTGGAGCACCTGCGCAAAGGTGTAGCTCCCCCTTGATCCGCGCAAGGATCAAGTGCTCTCTACGGGTTGATTCTTCGACACTCTGTTACGGTGAATCATCCACAACCGCTCACAACTTGAGTTGGGTCATCCACAAGCTCTGCTGGATGATCACCAAACTCCCAATCACCACCAAGCCGTCTAGGTGATGGCGATCACCAAGAGAAACAAGCACAAACTCTCACTTGACCACGACAAGCCTAATGAGAAGGGTGGATGCACACTTTGCTACTCTTGCTTTCACTAATGAGGCCTCTCTCTTGGATTCTCAAATCTCAATCACCTCACTAGGACCTTGCTCTCCTTGGCACTCTCAAGGGTGTTTCTCAGCGGTTGAAATGAGCAAAAGTCATCCCTTGAGTGAATAGAGGAAGAATTTATAACTCCTCATTCAAAACGAACCATTATGTGCCACTGCGGGGTGACCGAACGCTCTGGTCAAGTTGATCGGACGCTGCGGTCAATTCTCCCTGCCACTGAGCAGTTAAGTTGTGACTGGACTCTGTCGAGCATCCGATCAGCATTGATCGGACGAGTCCGGTCACGAAAAATACCCTCTAGAACCTTACTGATGTTGATCGAACTCTAGCACCCAGCGTCCGGTCACTTTGCTGCTCAGCGTCTGGTCAGTAGCCAGAACCTAACCAGCGTCCGGTCAGCACTGATCGGACGTGTTTGATTAGGATTCTCCCTCTCTAGAACCTTACTGGAGTTGACTAGATTCTAGCACCCAGCGTTCGCATCTAAACGACTTCACCTTGATCAAATGAACTGACCGGACTCTACGCCAACGTCCGGTCATACTAGAACCAGCGTCCGGTCAACATTTGACCCTCCATTCACTTCCAACTCGCAATCATATGTGAATGAAGTTAGCTCCAATTGATCTTAGGACTACTTGGGAGCTACCTAGTGTTTGATTCGATAAGTGTGCCACACTCCTAACCCACTAGACTCACCTAGGTCAAGCTACCCATCCATACCCCCTTAATAGTATGGTCAAAGGAAAAAGAAAGTCCTAAACTACTCTAAGTGTCTCTTTAACACCAAACGACACTTAGAACTAGTCCATCCTTAACCTTGTCGTCTATCCTTTAAAAACCGAAACGATTTTCATCGTAGGGGCATGACAACCATGATTGTCCAATCAATTGTCATTACCATGACCTAACTTAATTGCATCTACAAAACACACATTAGTCACAATAATCTCGTATTGTCATTAATCACCGAAACTCAACTAGGGGCCTAGATGCTTTCAATCTCACCCTTTTTGGTGATTGATGACAATACAACCTCGAGTATATAAAAGAGATGAGGTTTTCAACATGCTTGGTTTATATAAGCTTTTGACAATAAGAACAAAAGAGTTACGCAAGCTTATATGACCCAAGCCAACATGATGTACTCAATAGATATGAAATAAGCATGAGTACAAGAAATAAAGCTCATTTGCATCGGAGTAAAATGCGGAAGCAAAGCAAATGAGCACAACCAAGTGACATGACATATAAATAATTCAAAGTAGAGAGCACACATGTCACATAAATATCACATCACATAGATATCACTATCACATAAATATAGTTCGATGCATGAATGTATAATAGTGTATCACACATAAAAACCAAATATAATAGATAAGCTCTCCCTAAATGTGTCGCTTCCCCTAAGTCTATCATACTCGATCTCTCTCCCCCTTTGGCGTCAAACACCAAAACATAAGGGTCGGTCGGCGGGGCTGCAGTGGATGAGTTGGGCGCTGAGGTGCGGTGAGCGATCTAGAACTATGTGCCATCATCATCTGATCCTGAGCTCTGAGTTGTCTGACCCTCTATCGCTAGAAGTGATGCTGAAGCGGTCTGGGTTTGCTCTAGAATTGGTGCAACCTGTGACTCTACATGTATGACTATTGTAGGTGGCTCTCATGATGCAACTAATGATGGGAGCATCTCTGTAGTCCTAGTGATAGGAGCAACTATGGAAGGACCAGGGACATGTAGACCTGGCGGTGTCGACTGCCCTGTTAACTCACTGAATGTCGCACCAAGGCTCTTGGAAACTGGGGTGAGCACTGAGGAACTCTGAGGCAGAGTGAAGCCCATCTGTAAAGGTGTGAACTATGGGGCTAGCACTAGCGAGGCAAATCACCAGGACACCTGCTCTATAGGTGAAGGAAACTATGTCACTGGCTGTCCCTGACTCTGAAGCCCACTAGGCTATAAATCTAGGGTGAAGGCTATGGTGGTGGAGCCCCAATAGCAGTAACTACATGTAATGGAGACAGGGATCCCGATCTTCCATCAGGTAGAGGTAACTATCGTTATGGCGGAGAATGACACACCGATCTGGCTTTAGATCAAAAGATCGAACCCTGCAATCTTAGCACCACAACTCCTCTAGTTATCAACCAAGACACAGATCCAGTTGACCTCGCCAAGAAGGCTAATCCCTACCTGCGCAATGAAGAACACAAGCAAGAACAAGAAAGAAAGCAACCAAATTGTAGATGAATGATTAATCTCACGAATTTAGGGTCTCACAGACCGATGAACGGCAAAACTGTTCTTGATAGAATAATCTAAGCAAAACCCGAACCCTAATGGAGGGGCAACGGCTGTTTATGAAGACTCTAGGGTCATGCAAGACCCCTGGACGTGCCCCTAATGGGCCCAAACTCGACACATGGTCCAACGGACCAAAAGACTGTGTCGCAGCACCCTGACAGATTCTGGATGCTGACTTGTTTCGACGATTTCTGTTGATTCCAAACAGCTTTTGACGTGAAACCACTTGGATTGGCTTCCTTATCAAATTATCTTTCCATCCATATATGGATCATCGAAAATTGAGTCTGGATGCGTCCTGGGTGACCAGTTTAAGACAGGCTGGTCCTAGAGGCCGAGGCAGACTCGAATTCTTGTTGGACTGGGCCTCCGGCTTGTGTTGGACGTCCTTACTGGTCATCATCACCTCCACCACTCCCTCTAAGTCCTTCATGACCCTCTCCAATGTTCCTAAGCAAGATAACATCATTAGGTAGTAGTCTATTCTCAAAAGTATGAAAAGTATCGCTTAAGAACGAGCTCACCTCTAAATTGAGTTGTCGCTTTCGAGCCCGGGTCATTGGACCTTGCATGATGGTTGGAGGATCAGCGGATACCTCTGAAGAAGTGATGTCCTCATCATCCTCCTCCTCTTGAATTGGAGTCATCCTCGACTCAAGCTCATTTTCGTCTCCCAAATAAGGTTTCAAATCTGCAATGTTAAAGGTGGGACTAACCCCGAACTCGGGTGGCAATTCAAGTTTGTAGGCATTATTATTTATTTTCTCAATGATCTTATAAGGACCAGCTGCTCTTGGCATTAATTTAGACTTACGCAGCTCAGGAAATCTATCTTTTCTCAAATGTAACCAAACCAAATCACCCGGTTCAAGTTTAATCTCTTTTCTACCTTTACTACCAGCAATTCTATACTTTTCATTCATTCTTTCAATATTTGCTTTAGTTGTTTCTTGCAACTTACAAATAAAATCAGCACGCTCTCTAGCATCACTATGTATTCTCTCAGTGGTAGGTAAAGGCAAAAGATCAATAGGAGCACGGGGGTTAAAACCATACACTACCTGAAAAGGACTTACCTTGGTGGTGGAATGTTCCGCCCTGTTATATGCAAACTCCACATGCGGCAAACACTCTTCCCACATCTTCAAATTGCACTTCAAAATGGCTTTCAACATGGTGGACAATGTTTGATTCGCAACCTCAGTTTGCCCATCAGTTTGGGGATGACATGTTGTAGAAAACAGCAGCTTGGTCCCCAATTTATTCCACAACGTGCGCCAAAAATGACTCAAGAATTTTGCATCGTGATCTAAAACAATAGTAGAAGGCATACCATGCAAGCGAACGATTTCTTGAAAGAAAAGGTCAGCAATATGAATAGCATCGTCGCTCTTATGACAAGGAATAAAATGTGCCATCTTAGAAAAACGATCAACCACCACAAAAATACTATCCCTCCCCCTCTTAGTTCTTGGCAATCCCAACACAAAATCCATAGATATATCTGCCCAAGGAGTAGAAGGAACAGGAAGAGGCATATACAAACCATGTGGGTTCAACCATGACTTAGCTTTTTGACATGTGGCACACCGAGCCACGTATCGCTCTACATCTCGCCTCATCCTTGGCCAAAAGAACTATGTGGACAGCACCTCCTCCATCTTCTTGGCACCAAAATGTCCCATCAATCCGCCTCCATGTGCCTCCTGCAACAACAAAAGATGAACAGAACCAACTGGAATGCATAGGCGGTTAGCTCTAAACAGAAACCCATCGCTAATCATAAACTTATTCCATGTGCGTCCCTCTCTACAATTAAGCAACACATCCTTAAAATCAGGATCAAGCGCATATTGTTCTTTAATGCATTGAAGTCCAAAAATCTGGCAATCAAGTTGGGACAGCAATGTATATCTTCTAGACAAAGCATCAGCAATCACATTATCCTTCCCTTTCTTGTGTTTGATAATATAAGGAAAAGATTCAATAAATTCAACCCATTTAGCATGCCTACGATTCAGATTATTTTGAGAGCGAAGATACCTAAGCGATTCATGATCAGAATGAATAACAAATTCTTTAGGCCATAAATAATGATGCCACGTCTCTAAAAAACGAATAAGTGCATACAATTCTTTATCATACGTGGAATAATTAAGAACAGGACCATGCAATTTTTCACTAAAGTAAGCAACTGGTTTACCATCTTGCATTAAAACACCACCAATGCCAACTCCACTAGCATCACATTCTAGCTCAAAAGTCTTACCAAAATTTGGAAGTTGCAGCAATGGTGCATGTGTAAGCTTGTCCTTCAAAGTGTCAAAGGACTCCTCTTGTGCCTCTCTCCAATGAAACACCACTCCTTTCTTCATCAACTCATGCAATGGGGCGGCAATAGTGCTAAAATCTTTGACGAAGCAGCGATAGAATCCTGTAAGACCAAGAAAACTCCTCACCTGTGTGATAGTTTGGGGAACCGGCTAGCTCTTTATGGCTTCAATTTTCATCTCGTCCACCTCAATTTCCTGTGGAGTTACAACATAGCCAAGAAAAGAAACTCGATCCGTGCAAAAGATGCACTTCTCAAGGTTACCAAATAGACATGCATCACGTAAGGCATTAAAAATAGCACATAAGTGATCCATATGTTCATCAAAAGACTTGCTATAAATCAATATATCATCAAAGTAAACTACCACAAAATGTCCAATAAAAGCTCTTAAAACCTCATTCATTAAGCGCATGAAAGTGCTAGGTGCATTTGTCAAACCAAAAGGCATTACTAACCACTCATACAACTCGAATTTGGTTTTAAACGTAGTTTTCCATTCATCTCCAAGTTTCATTCTAATTTGGTGGTAGCCACTTTGCAAGTCAATCTTAGTGAAAATTATAGAACCGCACAACTCATCAAGCATGCCGTCTAGCCTAGGAATAGGATGACGATACCGAATAGTAATATTATTGATGGCTCTACAATCAACACACATACGCCAAGTTCCATCTTTCTTAGGAACCAAAAGTACTAGAACGGCACAAGGACTAAGGCTTTCACGTACATACCCGCGGTCCAAAAGATCTTGGAATTGCCGCTAAATTTCCTTAGTCTCCTCAGGATTGGTTCGATAGGCAGCTCGGTTGGGCAAGGTCGCTCCCAGAATCAAATTGATTTGATGCTCTATCCGTCTCATAGGTGGCAGCCCCAGGGGTATCTCAGCTAGAAAGATGTCCTCATACTCCTGCAAAAGGTTAGTGATAGCAGGAGGTACCGAGCTAACAATATCATCAAGCGAAAACATAGCTCGTTTGCATACCAAAGCATAGCAAATATCATCATCAGAAATTTCAGCAAAGTCACATTTTGTTGTAAGCATAACACCCACCCTTCAATTTAATCCCCTCAGCCTTAGAAATAGATGTAGACTTATCCTTTTTAGGTGGGAAAATAGAATTAGCAACTTGCTGATTTTTAGATTGAACATCATTCAAACTAGCAGCGCGTTCTCTATCAGCTTGTACAATTTGAGCAGGGGTCAAAGGTACCAAAGTAATTTTCTTTCCTTTATGCACAAAAGTATATTTATTACTTCTACCATAGTGTGTAGCATCATTATCATGTTCCCAAGGATGACCCAATAAGAGCGAACAAGCTTGCATAGGTACCACATCACAATCAACTGAATCAGCATAAGAACCAATGGAAAATAAAACTCTACAAGTTTGTGTTACCTTTGCTTTACCAGAATCATTTAGCCACTGAATATGGTATGGACGTGGGTGTGGGCGTGTGGTCAAGGCAAGCTTCTTGACCAAATCAGAACTCACCAAATTGTTGCAGCTACCTCCATCAATAATGATACGTGCTCGACGGTCGCTGATGATGAAGAAAATCTAGAACAAGTTATGGCGTTGTAGCTTCTCAGATTGCTGGACTTGTGAGCTAAGCACCCGCTGTACAATGATACTCCTATAGGACATCGTGGCCTCGTCACCAAGCACTTCGCCATCCTCCTCATCTGCATCTTGGTCTTCTTCATCCTCAATGTCAGAGGTGCTGATGTAACCATCTTCTGTAGCAATATATGCCCACTGACTTGGGCAGTCCTTCTACACATGGCCAATGCCATGGCAGCGGTGGCACTGAATACCTGAAGTGCGTCCCATCGATGCAATGGATGAGGAACTCTTGGTAGGCACCTGCAAAGAATTTTTACCTAAATCTAAAGGTCTTGCGGGAGGTGCCTTAGGTGTAGCGGAAACTCCAGAGGTTGCTGGTTGCTTGCTCGCTGGTGGAGGCGCCCGAAAAGTGGTTGGCTTGGTCAGCCCCGAAGATGGTGCCAAGCGTGGCGTGTATGTGCTGGTGCTGACCTTGCTCTTGCCCTGCTGTTCACGCCCCTACAATTCCTTTTCTATAAGCATAGCAAACTGAAACAACTGGTTGACAGTGTTAAATTCTTTATAATCAACAATGTCCTGAATCTCACGCCTCAAACCCGAATAAAAATGACAAATGACATCTTCGTTTCCCTCCACAACACTACAACGCATCAATCCCTTTTGGAGCTCACCATAGTAATCCTATATAGATTTATCTCTTTGTTCTAAACGCATTAATTTCTTACGCAAATCTCTATGATAAGGAGGAACAAAACAATCACACAAAGCTACCTTAAGTTCTTCCCATGTACCAGGTAAAGCATTCTGTGCAGCTAGCCCATTCCACCAAATAATGGCAAAATCCTTAAACTCACTAGTAGCTTGTCTAACTCTATGCTGCTCAGGTACAAGGTGGGCACTAAACTTTTGTTCTACCGTCATCTCCCAATCAAGATATCCCTCAGCATCATAATGACTCAAAAAAGATGGTATTGTGAACTTAATTTTAGCATAAGGATCATCGGGCACACGGTGATTATTACCTTGACGGTGGTGGTGGTGGACACCACCCATACCTATCGTGTTGCGGCGAAGACATTGTCGTAATCTCTCTTGTCAGATAGCTGCTTGACCTATGTTCCCGTTGGCATCATACACCGTGTCTTGACCATCGGTGTTGCTATCGGAGACGTCGTTGTTGCCCACCACAAAGGTTTCCAACTCAGTAACCTTATCGGTTAGCATGGAAATTCGCTTGTCCAATCTCTCCATGCTATTGCCAATGTTGAGTTCAATGAGTGCATCGGTGACGGCCTTCCTAACGACCTCATTCATCCTTTTTTAGGCATCCTCTACAATAGCTTGTAGTTGCTCTTGACTGACACACTCATTGAAACCCTTAGGATTGTTATCTCCAGTCTGTTCATCTCCTGCCATTGAAAACACAAAAATAGGAACAAACGGTGAAAGTTATCCCTACCAAATGACTACGTGGTTGTAGTGGTGTCACTTTTCACAGCAAGTGGAAGAGTCTTACCAAGCTCTTACAAAGTTCTTACCAACACAAGCAGTAGGCAGTACAACCGGCGGCGGGTTCGTGATACCTATGAGGCAGTGGTACCAAGATTGCAAGGCCCTTTGTCTATACTGATCTGAACAGTTTGTGGAGCTTGGAAGGCACACAAAGAGTAATATGTATATCTGGCACATAAGTCAGTAACAGAAAGTAATGCTGAATTATAGTCCAAAGTACTTGTTCTCGTTGCTGGTCTAAAGTGTTGCAAGTACTAGGTGTGTGACAAAAGTATGGTGGATAGCAAGGTGATAGGTGTGAGAAAAACAAGTATAGTGGATGGAAACAGCAACACAAACAAGGAACCAGACAACACATGCTAACACAGCTCACTTTGATCTTCTCTATGTGCTCCTCTAGATATTGTTCCTCTTTTGCCCCTCTCTTTTTTCTATTTTTTGGGCTGTCATTGTTTTTTTGGGAAATTTTAACTTTTTTATTTTATTTTTTTTATATTTTTCCTTTACTTAGGAGCACAAAAGAAGTAACCATAGAAAATATGAGCTCAAACAACTGAAAGACATGGCCTGTGGAATTTTCAGAAAACTGGATCAAAATCGACAAAAACCTTGTGACCACTAAAATTTCCGAACCCCAATAAAATGGGGGATGGATGGATCCGAAATTTTTTTCTGATCGATTTGCATATATGGAACGTCAAAAATGGAGTTCGTATGCGAAAACTAGACCAGTTTTAAGAATTGACTCCGAATTAGACGACAAAACGGGAACAATGTGCGCAAATTTGGTCACGGAAGCAAAGATTTGAGGGAAACGATGGGGGAAAACACACGAACTGGACTCTAACACGACCTAACCAGCAACAAGACCTCGACCAGGACACAAACTCAACACAATGGTCTCTGAAACTGAAATATGCAAAGGCTATGGCGCGGAAGGTTCTAGGACAGGAAAAAATGAGTATGGCACTAGACTATGGGACGAATGCGAAACACTCAAACGAGGGAATAAGTGTGAACCTGACAGTATACCTTAGCTCTGATTACCACTTAAATGGGATGGGGATCCCGATCTTCTGTCAGGTAGAGGTAACTATCGTTGTGGCAGAGAATGACACACCGATCCGGCTTCAGATTGAAAGATCGAACCCTGCAATCTTAGCACCACAACTCCTCTGGTTATCAACCAAGACATGGATCTGGTTGACCTCGCCAAGAAGACTAATCCCTACCTACGCAACGAAGAACACAAGCAAGAACAAGAAAGAAAGCAACCAAATTGCAGATGAATGATTAATCTCACAAATTTGGGGTCTCACAAACCGATGAACGGTGGAACTGTTCTTGACAGAATAATCTAATCAAAACCCGAACCCTAATGGAGGGGTGGTAGCTATTTATGAAGACTCTAGGGTCGTGCAAGATCCCTGGACGCGCCCCTAATGGGCCCAAACTCGATACATGGTCCAACGGACCAAAAGACGGTGTCGCAGCACCCTGACATATTCTAGATGCTGACTTGTTTTGACGATTCCTGTTGATTCTGAATAGATTTTAATGTGAAACCACTTGGATTGGCTTCCTTATCAAATTAGCTTTCCATCCATATATGGATCATCGAAAATGGAGTCCAGATGCGTCCTGGGTGACTAGTTTAAGGTAGACTGGTCCTGGAGGCCGAGGCATACTCGAATTCTTGTTGGACTGGGCCTCTGGCTTGTGTTGGACGTCCTTGCTGGTCATCATCACCTCCACCACTCCCTCTAAGTCCTTCATGACCCTCTCCAATGTTCCTAAGCAAGATAACATTGTTAGGTAGTAGTCTATTCTCAAAAGTATGAAAAGTATCGCTTAAGAACGAGCTCACCTCTAAATTGAGTTATTGCTTTCGAGCCCGGGTCATTGGACCTTGCATGACGGTTGGAGGATCAGCGGGTACCTCTAAAGAAGTGATGTTCTCATCAACATGCTTCATAAATCCAAGTAACTACTGCTACATCAGAAGCTGCTGCTGCTGCATGGCCTGCTGCTGCTGCTGGATGGCCTGCTGCTATCGCTGGAACTCGTCTTGTTTGGCCTGAACTGTGCAAACATAGCTGCGGTCTCCGGGGCCTAGCGAGCCTGATCCTGCCTCATCTGCTCAAGGATAGCAAGGAGAGTAGGGTCTATCTAAGGTGCAGGTGGAGCTGAACTAGAGCTACCGGCCTCATGGTCATGTCATCGAGGAGGCATCTAAGGGATATCCTAGTAGTCATCATCTGAACTGTCGCTAGGGTCGCTCTCTACCATACCCTCCTACTGAGCATCTAACTGCTCCTCCTCTGTAGCTGCAATGCCCCTGATAGTCTTATCCTGCTGGGTTGCAGTCTTGGGCATCTCTAGGCGATGACGTGGCTGGCTAGGTGCACTCAGCTTGCTGTGATGGAGCATCTTGGTCATGTTATATGCAGAGAACTTGGTAGTAGCACTAGAATACTCTGCCAATATCTTAGGAGGCCTCACTGTAATTGCCTTGTGAATCAGAAATGTAATCCAATGAGCATAAGGCAGCTAACAATGACCCCTGAACCCCTCTGCAAGAGTATCCTCCATCTCTAATAGTATGAGATCCCAAATATCGAACACAGTCTACTGCATAAGGGCGTTGAGTAGCCACAACTGAATGCGAGTCAAGCCCTCGTGATATCCCATCCTCGAAAGCAAGGTCCTCATGATAGCATCAAGCAGTCTAGCTGTAGAAGTAAGGTCTCTGGGTGTCCTACTCGACCCCTCACCAAATGGCTCTATGAAGCAAGGTCGAATGAGATCTGTGGGAGGCACAAGACCACCATGAGGGCATCTAGGAGGCCCTGTATGTCCATAGCAAACCTCATGAATGCAGATGGGTGAATCCTGTAACCTGAGGATCTCTCGAACCCTGAAGCTCATCAGCCTATAATCGCGGCCTCTGAATGCAAAGAGAATAAATCTGTGGCCTAGGTCAATATAGAGTGAAGCGTAGAACTCACGCACCCATGATGGGACATATCTACCTATCCATCCAAGTAAATCTGTCAGCCCTGGTAGATAAGATAGGTAAGGCCAAATCTACTCTCCTGCTGCTGCTACAATGGACTCAATAGAGCAAACCCTCTAAGACCTGAATGCAACCCTAATGTTAAGATATGCATTATAGAAATCCTCCTACAGTGATGTATAGAACCCCTCTGAAGCATGCTCATCCCTCCTAGGCAGGAACCACTCCTCAAACTACACAAATCTGAGCTGCTACACCTGCTTGGCCATGGCGGCCCTCAAATCCAGATGAGTCACTAGAGGCGGACCCTGTGGTCTAGGAGGTGGACGAGAACCCCTCCTCTGTATCTCTGGCCTTGGTGTCACCTGGGTACGGGTACGACTAGAGCGACGAAGCTATGGCTGAGATGCCTGCTTTGTCTCCTCTGTCTGCTCTCCCTCCTAAGTCTGCTCAGCACCCTTTGACTGCACTGGTGGCTGTGTCTGCTGCTATGATTCCCCCTGAGGTTGAGTCTCCTCCAAAGCAACATGGCATCCCTCAAGCAAGACAGTCCTAGCTGGACTACCATGATGACACTCAACCTACTCAATAGCTGCCCTCTGTGCTGGTGAAAGCTAATCTACAATCTAGACTCCACTCCTAGCACTTCCTCTCTCTACACGCTCTACGGTTGCTACCACTGCTGTTGCTCTCGATGTATCAGCATCTGCATACTTCTGCTTCTTCAATGTAATCTTCTTCGTCTCATTGCCTTTCACATCAGTAGGCAAGCGAGGAGGAGGCCTTGGATCCTCATCACCTAGACCACCTCCGGCATTCTTGACATGAGCCATTGCTAGATCTAAAAAGAGCAACTACCACTGACAAGAAACAACTACCAACAATCACTCTAAGGCTTGTCCTCGATCCATACTCGCGAGCTTGGCCCTGAGTTAACTGACAACTGCCAAAGTGACCTCAATAACGCCGACTCATTGCACGTTAGAATAGATCGGATATATGAATAATTTCAATATACATCTAGAGATACAAAACCCTAAGAAGCAAGCAATAGATACAAAATTGGACACAAGGCTTGCTACCTGACCAAATCATATGACCCGGCGATGAATCAATAGAGGAAAGAGTCATGGGGCACCACTGGAATCGACAATGGCAGGTTAGGGTTATGACGATGACAATGAGGCTCTGGTCGGTGACACTAGATGGGATTTGTGATGACGGTATAGGGCATGAGCTTGCACTGTAGAGGAGTGGTCGAACCACGGTGGAGCTAGGGCATGGGAGCACGCGTCGGCTTGGGCATGATTGCGGGCACAGGTGAGGTCAGCGCGACATGGTGGCATAGCTAGGGGAGTGGTGCAGACGCCAGGCATGGGCATGGGCAGAGTTGTGGCGCGGGCACAGACGACACGGGCGTGGGAGGCGGCACTAGAGAAGATGGCATGGCGGCGTAGCTAGGGCACAGGAGCGCAACACGGATGAGCGATGGAGGCGTGGCGGCGATGTTGGCGTGGGCAAAATAGGTCAAGGCATGATGCGGCACTGCAGTTATATGGTGTCCCCCAATGGAATAGAAAAGGAAATGGAATAGGAGTTCAGAACCCGTACGTTTTCTACTAACCGGACGCTCCGGTGGCAACGATCGGATGCTGCCACCCAGAGTCCGATCGACTCTAGAGAGGTCCAAATCCTCTCGAGTCATGACCGCACACGTCCAATCACAACTGACCGGATGTAGCCAGAGCCTGGTTGATCCTATCTTTGTCTTCTTCGCCTAACCAGACATAGGATCACCTTTTGACTGGACCCAGGGAGAACACTGTTGCAGCGTCTGGTCACTCCTTCGCAGCAACGGTTCACCTCCTATGAACTGACCAAACGCTTGACATCAGAGTCCAGTGCAGCATCCGGTCACTCTTTTTCAGTAGATCTTCAAAGTTCCTTCGTGCTGCCTGTTCACAATCAAGTCCCAACTTCAATAAGACCCAAATAAACATCAATTGGGACTGATGTGAGTGACCTCTCTCAAACCCTCAATTTTTTAAAAAATATTTTGCCTTAGGCTATAATTCTTTTTAAGAAAATAGGCAATAAAAGGGCGATTGAAGAGAAACGACAAAACAACATTCATGCATATGCAATGCAATACTTGAAAGTAATTCTAGTTGCTTGTCAAGTTTGATCCAAGGTTAAGCTTCTTCATATGCTTTTCGGTGGTTATCTTAACCATGTTAGACAATCCCTAAGTGCATTACCATAAAGTAAACATGTTGTATATTACAATGCAATACAAGGGACAACACAAGCTCATTTTCTAGTGAAGTTGCTAAAATCAAGCACATTGAGCTCATTCCTCAACCGACAAAATGTTGCCTCATCTAGCGGTTTAGTAAAGATATCCGTCAATTGATCCTCGGTCCTTACACCTTCTAATGAAATATTATTCTTCACAACATGATCTCTAAGAAAGTGACAGCTGATATCTATGTGCTTGGTGCAAGAGTGTTGAACCGGATTATTAGCAAGCTTTACCGCACTCTTATTATCACACAAAAGAGATACCTTTTCTAGAACTACACCAAAGTCTAGCAAAGTTTGCTTTATGTAAAGTATTTATGCACAACAAGCACCCATGGCAATGTATTCTGCTTCGGTGATGGACAAAGCCACACTATTTTGTTTCTTGGAGGACCAAGACACAAGTGATCTACCAAGCAAATGGCACCCTCCGGATGTGCTTTTTCTATCAACTTTGCAACCGGCATAATCCGAATCGGGATAGCCAACTAATTCAAATCTAGCTCCATTGGGATACCAAAGGCCAATGCTTGGTATGTGCTTAAGATACCTAAGGATTCTTTTAACGGTAATCAAATGAGCTTCCTTAGGATTAGCTTGAAATCTAGCACATATACACACACTAAACATGATGTCAGGCCTAGATGCTATTAAATATAACAAGCTACCAATCATAGAGCAGTAGAGAGTTTGATCAACCGTTTTACCTCCCTCATCTTGGTCTAGATGTCCATTTGATAGCATTGGTGTCTTGATTGGCTTACATTCATCCATATTGAACCTCTTGAGAAGATCCTTGGTGTACTTTTCTTGAGAGATGAAAATCCCTTCTCTCATTTGCTTGACTTGAAAACCAAGAAAGAATGTAAGCTCTCCAATCATAGAATCTTGAACTCCTTTGACATCAATTCATCAAACTCTTTGCAAGAATCTTCATTTGATGATCCAAATATGATATCATCAACATATACTTGACAAATAAAGATATATCCATCAAGCTTCTTGGTGAATAGTGTGGTGTCGACCTTCCCAATAGTGAAGCCCTTCTCAATGAGGAAATCCCAAAGACGCTCATACCAAGCTCTTGGGGCTTTCTTAAGCCCATATAGCGCCTTGGATAACCTACAAACATGATTAACATATCTAGGATCTTCAAACCCAGGAGCATGATCAACATAGACTAATTCATTTATAAAGCCATTTAAAAATGCACTTTTCACATCCATTTGATATAGTTTCATTTCATGATGTGATGCATATGCAAGGAGGATACGAATGGCTTCTAGTCTTGCAACTAGTGCAAAGGTCTCTCCAAAATCCAATCCTTCAACTTGAGAGAACCCCTTTGCAACTAGTATTGCCTTGTTCCTCACAACAATGCCTTGATCATCTTGCTTATTGTTGAACACCCACTTTGTTCCAATGACTCTTGAACCTTGTGGTCGCTCTTCAAGAGTCCAAACTTCATTGCGGGTGAAGTTGCTCAACTCTTCATGCATGGCGTTTATCCAATCCGGATCTTGAAGAGCTTCTTCTACCTCAGTAGGCTCAAAGCAAGAGACAAAAGAGTGATGTTCAATAAATAAAGTAAGCTTTTGAGAGCGAGTCATTACACCCTTTGATGGACTCCCTATGATGAAATCTTGTGGATGAGCCTATAGTAGATGTGAATTTCTTCTATCAACCACTTGAGGGGGAGGTTGTGGAGCATCAACATCTTGTACTTGTGTCACCATTTGCTCATGGGAGACATGAGTATCTTCATTTTCTACTCTCCCATCTTTATCACCATCTTGTGGCACATTTGATGAAGAAGGTGGATTGATCACTTGTACATCATTTTCATTATCTTGAGGCTTGATGTCTCCAATCAGAATATTCTTCATGGCCTCCCTCAATGGTTCACCACCTACATCATCAAGATTATCATGTGCTCCTTGGGAGCCATTAGATTCATCAAATTCCACATCATATGTTTCTTCAACCAAGCCGGTGGCATGATTAAATACTCGATATGCTTTGGACTTTGATGAGTAACCAATAAGAAAACTAATATCACAATGTCTTTGAAACTTCCCTAGGTGTTGCCATTTCTTGTAGATGTAGCATTTGCAACCAAACACCCTAAAGAAGGAGACGTCCGACTTCTTCCCATTGAGCAACTCATAAGGTGTCTTGCCAAGAAACTTTTGAAGGAATAGGCGGTTGGATGTATAACATGTGGTGTTGATAGCTTCCGCCCATAGAGCTTCGGGTGTGTTGTACTCATCAAGCATTGTTCTTGCTAGTGTGATTAATGTCTGGTTCTTTCTCTCAACTACACCATTTTGTTGAGGAGTATATGTTGCGGAGACCTCATGCTTGATCACAACTTCATCACAATAGGCTTCAATGTTTGTGTTGTCAAATTTCTTCCCATTATCACTTCTAATCTTCTTGAGCCTCACCTCAAACTCATTTTGTGCTCTCTTGGCAAACTTCTTGAAGCATGATGCAACTTTGGATTTGTCATAAAGGAAGAACACCCATGTGTATCTAGAGTAGCCATCAACAATCACAAGATAATAAAGATTTTCTCCCAAACTCTTGTATGTTGTTGGTCCAAATAAGTCCATGTGAAGGAGCTCTAGCACTCTTGTGGTTGACATGAAAGCTTTTGTAGGATGAGTGTTTGCAACTTGTTTGCTAGCTTGACATGCACTACAAAGCTTATCCTTCTCAAATTTCACATCCTTCAACCCTCTCACTAATTCATTCTTCATAAGCTTCTTGAGTGAACTCATCCCAACATGAGTAAGTCTTCTATGCCATAGCCACCCAAGTGATGTTTTGGTGAATAGGCATGTCTTCAAGTTAGCATCTTCGGAGGTCAAATCCACTAGATATAGGTTGTTGTATCTAAATCCCTTGAATATCACTTGATCATCATCTTTCTTGGATACAACCACTTCCTTCTCGGTAAATAGGTATTGAAAGCCAAGATCACACAATTGACCAATGGATAGCAAGTTGAAGCTCGATGAAGCAACATATAGCACATTTGAGATTGAATGATCATTTGATATTGCCACTTTGCCCAATCCTTTAACTTTTCCCTTTGAATTATCTCCAAATGTGATTCTTTCTTGTCCATCTACTTCTTCATCTAGTGAGGTGAACATATGAGGATCACCAGTCATATGTTATGTGCAACCACTATCAATTACCCAATGACTTCCACCAGTCTTGTAGTTCACCTACACACATAAGATCAAGCTTGTTTAGGAACCCAAACTTGTTGAGGACCCTTCACTTTCTCAACAAGTGACTTTGCTACCTAAATTTTCTTAGACCTATTTTTGTTGGGAGGTTCTAAGAACATAACTTTCATCTTTCCACTAGAATCCTTTCTAAGCATGTAATAAGCATTGAAAACAAAGGGTCTAGCATGCTTAGGCAAGGGTTGTGGTGGTGGAGTTTGACACTCATGGGCAAAGTGACCTTCTTGTCCACACTCAAAACACCTCTTTGGCTTTGGCTTTGACTTGTGTTGTTGTTGAGCTTGAGCCTTCTTCTCTTGGTTTGCCAAGTACCCAATGCCACTTCTATCTATCTTCATGACGGTGTTCATTAGTAACTCACTTTGAAGATGTTTGCCTCTTGTGAACTTGCTCAATCCAATCTTGAGATGTTCTTTTTCCAACTTGAGCTTCTTGTTCTCTTCTTTGAGTGCATCATCATTTTTCTCTTCCTTGAGTCTCTTGTTCTCTTCTTTGAGCTTCTCATTCTCAAGAATCAAATCATCATCATGATCAAGAGTTTCTAACACTATAGTGTTGGTGGTTTTGAGCTCTTCAAGATCTTTCTTGAGCTTTTCATTATCATGCTTGAGCTTGACATACTCATCATAGTTGTTGGTTTCAACCACTTGCTTGCCTTTGCCACTAGATCCTTGCTCAATGCTCTCAACAATTAAATCACCACATGATGTAGCTATATCAATCTTAACAACATTGTTAGTAGCATCATGTGGCTCATTGGATAAAAATTCTTGAGCGATAACAAGATTATCATGATTGATCTTGAGAGTTGTATATTCTTCTTTTAGCGTATTGTGTCTAGTGATGAGCTCATTATGTATCCTCTCAAGTTATCATGTTTTTCTCTAAGCTCTTTCTTAGAAATTTGAGCTCCTTGAGTTTGGATGACATAGCATCATTTGCTTCTCTAAGCTCAACACTAGCCTTTTCCGCTATGTCACATTTAGCTAAAAGAGAGTCATTCTTAATTTCAAGCTTTTTCATTCTTAGCTCTTGACTTTCTAATGATCTTAGTATATTGATTTAGCAATTTAATAAGATCATCATATGAAGGTGATTCAAATTCATCATTGTCACTATCACTATCACTATCATCATTGTTAGCATGATCATCACCACTACTATGATCATCATTTGATACCTTTCATTCAACCTTGGCCATAAGGCATAGGTGTGTAGAGGATGATGGCGGTGGTGTCGGTGAAGATGATGAAGAGTTAATCATAATGGCGGCCACCTTCTCGTTGTCACAATCATCATCGGATGAGCAACTAGATGAATCAATGTCCGTGAGCCAATCACCGATGATGTATGCCTTCCCATTTTTCTTCTTCTTGTGGAAGTCCTTCTTCTTGCCGTCCTTCTTCTTGCCATCCTTCTTCTTGTATGGCTTGTTTTTCTTCTTCTCATCATTATCTTCATCACTTGAGTCATCTTTCTTGTCCTTGTACTTTTTCTTGTACTTGTCTTTCTTGGGCTTGGGGCATTGATGAGCTAGATGACCAAGTTCTCCACAATTGTAGCAATCCATCTCGGAGACTGGCTTCCTTCTTGTGCTAGTGAAGAACTTCTTTTTCTTGCCATCAAACTTGATGCCATTCTTGTTGAGCTTCTTTAGCATCCTGGTGGTTTTTCTCACCATGAGAGCAAGACTTGCATCATCAACTTCATCATCACTTGAGCTCTCATACTCAATTCTTGCCTTGCCCTTTTATTGGTTAGCCTTGAATGCTAAGTCTTTGTCTTTCTTCTTGGTAGAGGATGAGCCACCTTGTGGTGTGATGTGCATGTACATCTCATGAGCATTGATCTTTCTCAAGATTTGAGTCAGTGTAGCGGTGGAAAGATCACTTTGATGAAGCACGGTCACAATATGCCCATATTTATCAATGGAGAGACACTCAAGATTTTTCTTACAACATCGGATGGTTGCATTTGAGTGAGTCCAAGCCCATTGACTTCCTCTACAAGAACATTCAAGCGTGAGTA
The DNA here is from genome assembly GCF_019320115.1 of Miscanthus floridulus. NCBI lineage: Eukaryota > Viridiplantae > Streptophyta > Magnoliopsida > Poales > Poaceae > Miscanthus > Miscanthus floridulus. The sequence continues at coordinate 60,526,777 of NC_089581.1, read as the reverse complement.
CATTTCATTAGCACTCTCTTTAGGAAGCATCTCAAAAGAATTAAGCTTTTTCATTACGAGATGATAGCGTTCCTCACGCTCGCTCTTAGTTCCCTCATGGAGCGCACAAATGTCCGACCATAGTGCATGGGCCTCCTTGTGGTTCCTCACCCAGTTAAACACATCTTCGCAAAGGCCTCTAAAAATAGTGTTTCTAGCCTTTGCATTCCATTTTTCGTAGTTCACTTCATCGCCTTGAAGGTGCATGGGATCCCAAGGTTTTGGGAATCCTTGTGAGGTGACTCTAAGTATTCCAACATCTAGAGCTTCTAAATACGCCTCCATGTGGATTTCCAATAAGGAAAATCATCTCCCTTAAAGATAGGAGGACCATCCCTGTGAGACATCTTTCTCTAGGCGGTTAAGCCTAAATACATGAGCATGAGGCTCTGATACCAATTAAAAGGATTTCTTTGCAATAATTAAACCCTACACTTAGCCCACTTCACCCCTTATGCCTAGAAAGTGTTTCTAATGTTCTACAGCACAAAAGTTTTGCAACCTAAGTTTTAATCCTACTATAGCATGGCAATTCTATGAATATAAAGACAGGAATTAAATTGCTTAAAGTAAATGCTTAAAGTAAAGAGAGAAGGAGGAACACGATGATATTTTGCCGAGGTATCAGAGAGTCGCCACTCCTCACTAGTCCTCATTGGAGCACCCGCGTAAGGGTGTAGCTCCCCCTTGATCCACGCAAGGATCAAGTGCTCTCTATAGGTTGATTCTTCGACACTCTATCATGGTGAATCATCCACAACCGCTCACAACTTGAGTTGAGTCATCCACAAGCTCTGTCGGATGATCACCAAACTCCCAATCACCACCAAGCTGTCTAGGTGATGGCGATCACCAAGAGAAACAAGCACGAACTCTCACTTGACCACGACAAGCCTAATGAGAAGGGTGGATGCACACTTTGCTACTCTTGCTTTCACTAATGAGGCCTCTCTCTTGGATTCTCAAAACTCAATCACCTCACTAGGACCTTGCTCTCATTGGCACTCTCAAGAGTGTTTCTCAGCATTGACCGGACGCGTCCGATCACAAAAACTACCATCTAGAACCTTATTGATATTGACCAGACTCTGGCACCCAGTGTCTGGTCACTTTGCTGCTCAGCGTCCGGTCAGTAGCCGGAACCTAACCAGCGTTCGGTCAGCACTAACCGGACGCGTTTGATCAGGATTCTCTCTCTCTAGAACCTTACTATAATTGACCAGACTCTGGCACCCAGTGTCCAGTCACATTTCACTCAGCGTCCAGTCGCATCTAGATTACTTCACCTTGATCAAATGAACTTATCAGACTCTATGCCAGCATCCGGTCACACCAGAACAAGCGTCTAGTCAACATTTGACCCTCCATCCACTTCCAACTCGCAATCATATGTGAATGAAGTTAGCTCCAAATGATCTTAGGGCTACTTGGGAGCTACCTAGTGCTAAATTCGACAAGTGTGCATCACACCTAACCCACTAGACTCACCTAAGTCAAGCTACCCATCCATACCCCCCTTAATAGTATGGCCAAAGGAAAAACAAAGTCCTAAACGACTCTAAGTGTCTCTTCAACACCAAATAATACTTAGAACTAGTCCATCCTTAACCTTGTCGTCCATCCTTTGAAAACTAAAACGATTTCCATCATAGGGGCATGACAAACATGATTGCCCAATCAATTGTTATTACCATGACCTAACTTAATTGCATCTGCAAAACACACGTTAGTCACAGTAATCGCGTATTGTCATTAATCACCAAAATTGAACTAGGGGCCTAGATGCTTTCAGCAGCGATCATCTTATAGTAGTGTTTCTCATGATTATCAAGAAATCATTGGCTGAGTAAGGAAATTGAAGGAAAAAAGTTATCATCCAGAATAAGATGAAATCATAAACCGCAACTGATAAAGCAGTTGTAGGAATACCTTTGTTTGTGGCCTGAAAATGCATTTTGAAAGGATCAAGATGCCCAAGAGGGGGTTAAATTGGGCTAATTCTAAATTTCTTTGCAATAATTAAGTTCTATGGTTAGCCCAATTAACCCCTTATGCCTAGAAAGTGTTTCTATTGATCTACCGCACAAAAGTTTTGCAACCTAAGTTCCAATCCTACTCTAGTATAGCAATTCTATGAATGTAAATGACAAGAATTGAATTGCTCAAAGTAAATGCTCAAAGTAAAGTGAGAAGGAGGAACACGGCGATATTTTGCTGAGGTATCGGAGAGTCGCCACTCCCCACTAGTCCTCGTTGGAGCACCCACGCAAGGGTGTAGCTCCCCCTTGATCCATGCAAGGATTAAGTGCTCTCTATGGGTTGATTCTTTGACACTCCACCACAATGAATCACCCACAATTTCTCACAACTTGAGTTGGGTCATCCACAAGCTATGCCGGATGATCACCAAACTCCCAATCACCACCAAGCCATCTAGGTGATGGCGATTACCAAGAGTAATAAGCACAAACTCTCACTTGACCATGACAAGCCTAATGAGAAGGGTGGATGCACACTTTGCTACTCTTGATCTCACTAATGAGGGCTCTCTTTGGGATTCTCAAATCTCAATCACCTCACTAGGACCTTGCTCTTCTTAGCACTCTCAAAGGTGTTTCTCAGCTGTTGAAATGAGCAAAAGTACCCCCATACATGAATGGAGGAAGTATTTATAAGCATGGCTAAAAACTAAACCATTATGTGCCTCTGCGGGGTGACCGAACGCTCCGGTCATGTTGACCGGACGCTCCGGTCAGTTCTCCCCGAACTCCAGTGTTTAAGTGGTGATCGGACATTGGGCAGCGTCCGGTCAACACTAACTGGATGCGTCTGGTCATGATTTTCCCTC